>NC_041399.2:97914969-98007469 GCF_900747795.2 Erpetoichthys calabaricus
GTAAGGTAGAAGAAAAAGAGACACTTCAAAATCAAGGTGAATCAAAACACATTGAAATACAGCAACATCAGCAAGCAAGCACCTCACTTTTCAGCACTATTAGCAAAGAGCCCATTGATGTAGCTAATAATGACAACAGTGTCATTGTTGATGAATGGCCAAAGGAGCAAATGCTGAACTTCTGTTCACAAAACAAATGGCTAGTCATTAAATACAAAAAGCCATCATATCATCATATACCAAAGCTGTAGACAGATTATGATTTGAATAACTGGAATTTGTGCACCTTTATTAAAAAAGACATGTTGTGTCAATTAGAAGTATTTCCTGGTGTATTTTATTCACAGTCAAAAGTCAAAATGTACTAAGATTTTGATTTGCGGATATTAGCCAACATAATGTACATGCAAACAAATGGAGTTTTTTTTGTATTTCTTTTATTTAGGTACTTTAGAAGAGTTGTACACATTCATTTTGTACTGGGCTCCTTTTTATATCCCTTTTAAACCACATCAGTTGGAAATGCTGTAGCTCTTTCTGTTTGTTATGTGGGTGAAATGAAAATGATAATTAGTTGTTATCTGTGTTAGAGAAATCCCCTCCCAAACAGCCAACACCTTGAGAACCACCAATTATTTTGAGGTACATTGTCATTTCTTATTTCCCCATAGGAGTAGGATTATCTCTTTTGCACTTTAAATATTGATTGCGCCAGACTATCTTCCATATTCACCTCCCAGACAGCTTTTTGTGTTCAGTGACCTATGAAAGAGAATATGAGGTTACCCAGTGCCGTTGGTTCAAATGAAGGTATCAGAGAGTTGATTTTGGCCAAAGACCAGGCATTTATGGATTAGCAGTGTAATTAACATAATAATAACAATAATAACCCAGTCACAGGGGCTACACAAACCAGTGTGTTTCTTTGTGTCGGTCCCAAGCCTGGGTAAATGGGGAGGGTTACATCAGGAAGGGCATCCGGTGTAAAATTTTGCCAGATCAACATGTGGATAACAATACAGATTTCCATACCAGATCGGTCGAGTCTTGGGTTAACAACAACTGCCACCAGTACTGTTAGCCAACAGGGTGAGGGCGGAGATTGGGCTACTGTTGGCCGAAGAAGGAGAAGAAGAGGGGGGAGACATGTCCGGAGGAAAGAGGAGAGGAGGAAGGTAAAGAGAGTGGAACTGAGGGTAGGAACTTTGAACGTTGGCAGTATGACTGGTAAGGGGAGAGAGTTAGCAGATATGATGGAGAGAAGGAAGGTTGATATATTGTGCATGCATGAGACTAAATGGAGGGGAGAACGGCTGGGTGGATCTGAGGTGGATTCTTCCTCTATCATGGTGTAGATCGGAGGAGAAATGGGGTAGGGATTATTGTGAAAGAACAGTATGTCAAGAGTGTTTTGGATGTGAAAGAGTGTTAGACAGAGTAATGATTATAAAGCTGGATATTGGAGGTGTGATGATGGATGTTGTTAGTGAATATGCCTCGCAAGTTGGGTGAGCGATGGATGAGAAAGATTATTACTGGTGTGAATTGGATGAAGTGATGGACAGTGTACCCAAGGGACAGAAAGTGGTGATTGGAGTGGATTTCAATGGATGTGTTGGTGAACAGAGGAGATGAGGAGGTGATGAGTAGGTATGCTGTCAAGGGGAGGAATGAAGGAGGTCAGGTGATAGTGGATTTTGCAAAAAGGATGGGCATGGCTGTGGTGAATACATATTTTAAGAAGAGTGGAGGAAGAAGCACACATGTAGATTATATGCAGAAGTGTCAATCTGAAGAAAATTGAAGACTGCAAAGTGGTGGCAGGGGAAAGTGTAGTTAGATAGCATAGTATTGTGGTCTGTATGATGATGCTGGAGATCTTGTTGGAGAGGACAGTTGGGAGACAAAGTAAAGAGGCGAAATTGTGTTGGTTTGGACATGTGCAGAAGAGAGATGCTGGGTATATTGGGAAAAGGATGTTAAAGATAGACCTGTCAGGCAAGAGGAAAAGAGGAATGCCTAGCAGAAAGTGTATGGGTGTGGTGGGAGAGGACATGCAGGTGATGGGTGTAACAGAGCAAGATGCAGAGGACAGGAAGATATGGAACAAGATGATCCGCTGTGACAACCCCTAATGGTAGCAGCTGAAAAAGGAAGAAGAATAAGTGTAATTAACATAATAAAAATATTACTCTTATAACTCTCATCTGCTGCTAACAGTCCAATTTGAATGAAAAGTAAAGGGTCCACATGGTCTGCTTTCAATTGGTTTGTGAAATCTCGTTTGCTAATGATCTTTATAAACCTTTGAGATAAATAAAATCTTCAGAAGATGACTGATTTATTATTCCAAAAAGTTAAACTTGTTAATAGTGCTCTAAAAGCTTATAGTGCTCTATTTCACCTTATGTTTGATTATGAGGCTTCTTTACTCACAACATTAAAATCCAGGATATATCTTATTAAGTTGACAGGTTTCATTATATTGTACTGTCTCAAGGATTAATTGTTCTGTTTAGAATGAATCATTTTCAGAAATGTCCCAACTTTTTCGATTGTTTAGGATTGCAGCACTATTTTTTTTAAACAAATTATTACATGAATACTACACACTTTGTACATGCTACATTGTGTTGTACTCAAGGAAATATTAATAAACTAAGGCAGTGTGGTGGAGTGGTTAAGGCTTTGGACTTCAAATCCTGACGTTGTGGATTCAAATCCCACCACTGACACTATATGACCATGAGAAAGTCACTTCACCTGCCTATGCTCCAATTGGAATAGGAGATGTAGCCAATTGTATCTCAAATATGGTTAGTCATTTTGGATAAAGGTGTCAGCCAAATGTGTACATGTAATGCTCATTTTTCTGTTGCAAATACCTTTGGTGATTTTTAATTTGCAGCATTAATTTATCCTTTTGGATGAAAGAAGAAAATGGTGTTATTTTCTGTCATAACCATATTGTTTTGCTTTGAAATTTCTTGAGATGTATGTTGTAAAAAACAAGATGTTTACTAAGTAACATTAAATACTCAATACATCTTATTTTTTCTATTTGGTAGTTTATCTTGCATGTGGTATGATAAACTCACATTATTTCCAATTAACTACTAAAATATTTATAATGCATTGAACAAGTACTAATTATCTGATCATTTTATGTGGTGTTATTATCAGAGGTGGGTAGTAACGAGTTATATTTACTCCGTTACTTTTACTTGAGTAACTTTTTAAAAAAATTGTACTTCTAAGAGTAGTTTTACTGCACCATACTTTTTACTTTTACTTGAGTACATTTGTGAAGAAGAAACGCTATCTCTTACTCCACTACATTGGGCAACACTCGAATTGTTACTTTTTTTCCATTAGATATGCTATATTTTTGCCGGAGAGAAGTCACCAGTGGATCTACTGCATGACGGTTTCACCAATCAGACGTAACAACAATAATCACAAGACTGCATTTCACCAATCAGACATAGCAACAATAATCACATGGCTCCGTTTCACAAATCAGACTTGGCCATGCAGTTACACACAAAGCTGTGGCAGCATAGCGGCACAAACTCCTCACAGACAGCAGACAGGGAAAGAAAGAATACAAGTGGAACCTCGGTTTGCGAGCATAATTCGTTCCAGAAACGTGCTCGCAATCCAAAGCACTCATATATCAAAGCGAATTTCCCCATAAGAAATAATGGAAACTCAGATGATTCATTCCACAACCCAAAACTATTCATATAAAAATGATTAATACAAAATATAAAGTAAAAATACATAAAAAAATTATCCTGCACTTTACCTTTGAAAAGAATCATAGCTGGTCTGAGTGAGTTTCTAAATTCTTGTGGGATTTCACCCAACGGGACAACATGCGGAAGAGCGTCCCGAAGCAACCACAGGCACCCAGCACCGTCGTAAAAGCGAATCTGAAAAGATTGTGGTCATGCTATAAGCACCTGCTGTTGATTGGTGATACAAGGAACAAGGAACATTATAAATGCACAGGGCACAGTATTACGTGGCCACTAACTTGGGCATGACCCTGCCTGACTGCTGTGTCTGTGTATAGGAGAGTGGCAGATCTCGCTACAATAAATAACTGCACTGTTCCTGTTTCAAGCTGAATAAAGATGGTGTCGCTAAGATATTGAGACTCAGCTTCGTGTTTTGGGGTGCAAGATGGGGACTCACATGTCACAGCACACAGACGTGGTGACAATGCTGTAGTAAACAGTATACGCTCGTACGGATGTTGACTAAATGAGTGAGGCACGCCGACTGACGGTTGCCCACAATCCCGCAGGGAGAGAGAGAAGAACCATCAGCTCAGTTGTGATCACATGATGCTTGGCAGACAAAGTGTATACGGACTACTCGTATTGCAAGATCTCGCTCGTTTATCAAGTCAAAATTTATTAAAAATTTTAGCTCGTCTTGCAAAACACTCGCAAACCAAGTTACTCACAATCCAAGGTTCCACTGTACATGAAAAATGAGAGCCAACTCCTGCTGAAGTTTAACCATCACTTCATTGAGTGAAGAACAAGCACGTTTTAAACAAGCACGTTTTAACCAAACATGCACAGACACAGACAGTCAAGGTAAAGTGAGACTTCTTGTACATGCACAAGCTGCCTTGTTCTAATGTTATTTTCTATCAGCTGTGCTATTTGGAGGGCACGTGAATATGCAATATTATACTGTCAGTGTACAGTATATCTTGTCACTGTAAGTAATTTGCACTGTTCAAACATACATGTTACCTACTGTAGGTATTGGCTTCAAAAGCTTTGTTGTGAAAAACTTTGGAACTTTGTGTTATTTGTGCATCTTTATTTTGTGAAGATATTATTTATCTGCGGTGGGTTGGCACCCTGCCCAGGATTGGTTCCTGCCTTGTGCCCTGTGTTGGCTGGGATTGGCTCCAGCAGACCCCCGTGACCCTGTGTTTGGATTCAGCGGGTTGGAAAATGGATGGATGGATGGATGCTACATGTTTATAATTGTGACCATCAAGAGTATCTCTCCAAGCAGAAAAGAGTGACCTATTAGTTACTTGTTTGACAGAAGTCTGAAAATGCTAAAGAGAAACTGTAGCCTGATGTATGTGCAGCGAAGGGATTCAATGAAGAAGTATCCTTAAGATGCACAGCATGCAAAAATAGCACGAAGAACCATCAAAATTATGAAAATAATGAATAAAATGAACTTGCAATTAAATATAGTTTGTCACCAGTTTACCTACCATTTTCTAGATTTACCCCTGTTACCCCCTAAGTCTTTTTCCTTCTTTCTTCACAGTCCTAAGCAGCTTGTGGTGAGACTGTTTCTTTTCATATTATCTGATATTTATTTACCTCTGTGACCCGAGGTAATGCTAAGGTCACCAACCCTCCTGCATGTTGTAAATAGACACTAAAGGAGGTTGGCATATGCTCCAATACTCACTAAGTGAGTTTTAAACAAATAACAGAAAAATTGCAAAACCATAACAAAATACATTTAATCTGCTGAAGATTTTATACAAACACACTCAAAAGTACTTAGGTGATTATGCTGTTATTTATTTATCTTAAAGTTCACCAAACTGAAAATGAGTTACTGACCACACTTCTAAAACATCTTGTACTGGGCTCAAAAAAACATGGCAGCTACACAATATGCATTATATTTTAAATAATCCTCATGTAAAACTGAAGAAATAAAATGAGTCTAAATAATATAAACAAAATCCAGTCATTTTAATTGTTTTAATACTGTATCATAGATATACAGTACAGTATCTTAGACGTAGGCAGTACAGCTTCTTTGCAGTCATCCCTGAGGGAAAGTGAGTCCATGGCAGTGAAACGTCACATGTGTCCGAGCCTCCTACATTGGTGCCTTAACTCAGACACAACAGAGTGACAGCAGCTGGTCATGTGAGATTCCTTCAAAGTGAAAGTTAATGTTTAGTGGGGAACAGTATAAAGAAGCCTGTTTCAAAATATGCAAGAACACATGCATATGAATAATGTAATCCCTGTATAAGCAAAAGCCAGAATAGTTAATTACATTAAGTGAATTTTTCTTTACCTCAACTTGTTACGAAGGGAAAGCGACCATCATGATCAAAGTTTGCCAAGTGGGTCCACGCGCTCCACATTAAATCTCTGTATGAGATAACTACAGTTGTACTTGGTATATTTCTGAAGGGCATAAATGAAATTATATGGAGTAGTGCATTGCAGGTTTTGCCCTTTTTGACCCTCTTAATATGCTTTCCCAAAATTCTGTATTTAAGAGCCCCTGTAGGAGGGACAGATACATGTATGCACAAGTGATTCATACTATGAAGTAGTGGTTCCTTTCAAAACATTTCACATTAAAATGAGTGTGTTTTAAAAGATCACATATGCCACATGCTGCTAGTGTAAATGTGTCCATCTGCCATTGTGACACGCAATAGGCAACAGCAGAGTCTGTGTCATGGGCAGCTTCCCAACTAGAAGGTTAGCCTAAGTCAAGAAACTATATTGCTTGTTACCACAGGACTTAAATGGAACCTTTCCCTGTATGTGTGATTTCCAGACAAAAATGTTTTCACAGCAGCAGGATTTACTGAAGGAAAATAAATGTGTATAAGTCAGTGTACAGAAAGCCAAGGAATGATTTGGTTGTGTTTTGGTGTTTGCTGTCATGGCTATAGTATGCTCAAAGTAGTATACTCAAAGTTATAACTGGAACAGAGTTAAAAAACAGCAAAACCAGCCTTTTCCTTATCACAGTTTTACTGTAACCTTATAAAATGTGTATTATTAATGTAATTTAAAAGAAACGTTATTTATTTGCTCCCCAAGGATTTGTTGTAATAGTAGGAAAGTAGGATCACTTAAATCTTACATCTTGTTCAACTCTTCAGAATAGGTACAATTTACAATATGGTCATTTTTAAAGTTGTAGTTTTGACCTTTTAAAATGCCAGTTACTCAAAGGTATTAACATCAGAAAAGATGTACAGAAACTGAATAACAATAATGTAAAATGTCTATGAAGAAACAAGTAGGTTACTTGGTAAAAGGCAGACGTTCTGCTAAGTAAAAAAGACTGAGTTGAAAGTACAAACATAAATTTCACTTAAAATGTTAAGTCTCAGACAGGCTGATCTATAATAGACAACAAAGAGTGTTTTAGTAGATTTCCTTTAGTTTTCTATAAATAGTTGAAGAGAAATGTATTGCTATTGAGGCTGTATTGTAAAAAACAGATGAGACTTTAAAAAAGGCCATTTTTATTTAATGCTTTCAATTTTAATTACAATGCAAAAATAACTGAGTAATGAAAATGATAAAACTCTTTCTAATGAATGTATTCAAATACCCCCTTTCTTATACAGAAAGAAAGAGAGAGAGAGAGAGAGAGAGAGAGAGAGAGAGAGAGAGAGAGAGAGAGAGAGCATTAAATATGAAAGAATTAACATGCAATCATTCAAAGATTTTGACACAGCCAGAGAATTAGCAATGGTTCAGTATCTTCAATAAGTTGAATATAACACTAATAAAACACCTGCCATATTCCAACAACTTTTAAGTTCCTCCTTGTAAAGTGAAATACTTTTTTTTTCTAGAAGACTTTGATTATAGCATTGAAAAATCTATTTCATTATTATCAGAATAGATGTTCCAAAAATAATAAAAGTGGAAATAAAATGGTACATTAAGAATTATTCTTTGAATCACAGCAAAATAAAAAGAATAATATATGAATTAAAATACACATTGAAAGGAAAAAATATTCAAAAACACAAAATAAAAGTTTGTTCTTGTGCAGCTATACAATATATAAATACAACACTAATACCTTCAATATGTTATATTACTTATGTATAAAACTATTACTTAATTAACGTGTTTTCCATCTAATGGCTGTTTCACAGTTCTTCTTTATTAGTATTGAATGTGTTTATCCATAAAATGAAGTAATGCCTACATACAATGAAGTTCTCACTTGCAGGTCAGACTAACATGCAACATGTAATTTACTCTGTGGTGCTGTGATAAACATGAATGTAAATACATAACTTTGATTTTAAAAGTAAACAACAAATCGTCTTAATTGTGCTACCAGTGTTTCAAGTTGAAGCATGGGAAACAGTGCTCAATCAGTTTTAAACTACTGAAAACCTCTTTATCAGTGTCAACATTTTGAAGAGCATTTATCCATACGAGTATTTCCAATGCATCATCAATCTGTCTCTAAAAAACATCATGTGTTAAATTGTGTCTATTTGTTTTGTCTGTCAAATTAACTTTTGGTGCAAAATGCCGCTGCTCGATTTTTAACTGGTACAAGCAAGCATGAGCATGTTACCCCAATTTTGGCTTCCCTTCACTGGCTTCCAGTTCGTTTTTTAATCCATTTTAAGATCCTTGTATTTGTTTTTAAATCCTTTAATGGTTGTGCCCCATTTTATTTGTCGGAACAGCTGCACCCTTATGTATCGTCTCACTCTCTCAGGTCAGCAGACCAGATGCTTTTTTGTATTCCTAAGACATGATGCAAACTCCGAGGTGATCAGGCTTTTTCAGTTGTAGCTCCAAAACTCTGGAACGATATGCCGTTGCACATTAGGCACGCTAATTCACTTGCTGTCTTTAAATCCTATTTAAAAACACACTTTTACTCCCAGGCCTTTAACACAGTATGATATGTTGACTATCTTTTTTATTATGAATTTCTTCAGTTTCTGTTTCTTTTAACCTTTGGTTATTGTGTGTCTGATAGGTTGAGTTTTATTGTACAGTATTTTGGTCAGCCTTGATATTGTTTTTAAAGTGCTTAATAAATATATAAATAAATAAATAAATATTGCAAATCTCTGCTGTGCTTTTGCAAGTTTAAATGAAAGTAGCGCTAAAGTTTTCTGGTAGTCTACTGTCTAAATTCTGGCTAAAGATTAACTAATAGGAATAGGTTTGGCCTATTGGTCTTGATTAACATATAGTGAAACCATCAAAAAAGTCACTCTAAAAGAAATAGCACTGGAATCAAAAGAGGCACTCTGAAACGGCCCATTATTAAACATAAAATGATCTTCCAAAATAAGACCATCCGTGAAAAAAATAAAATATGACTATGAAACTGAACGTAACTACATTACTGAAACAATGGAAAATGCTGAAATTGTACTTCAAAAACTATACTTTTTTTACTATTCAATGATCTACCCGTATGCATCAGAAGTATCTTTTATATTTTAACATAAAGCTCTTTACTGTTACATTTACACATTTTGTTTGGAGTGTAGCAATACAGATTTTCCAAGAGCTTGCTTGTTACTTTGTAATAATAAGAATGGATTCTGATATAGATCTTTCTTTTTTTCATATACCACACATTTTTATTTTATACAAGTTATACTTACATTTTGGTAAATAAAGGCAATAATTAGTGAAAAATGAGAAAAGCATAGCACTACTGCTGGCATCTCGGCTACACAAAGTTACATGGCTATAAGCAGTAAAACCCTCACTTTGCTCAAATGAGGAGTTGCACTTGACCACATTTTGCTCAGTTCTAGTATAGTCCATTCAAAAATAAAACAAGAGATAAGAGATATATATTCAGACTAAAAACTCCATGATTATAAAATAAAGCTTTTTTTCCAAGATGCCATAAGATTTACTTAAATCATGTTGTCTGAATTTTCTTGCTGTTACTTGTGATTATATAATAGATTAATTTAATCAAAAAATGTACCTACACCCAATAAAGTACAAGATAATATTAATATATAATTCAAACATTTGCAATTCAGTATAATAAAGGCATAGTTAAAAATATAACAAGTACAAAACATTTCTTAACACCTAAATTACTTTTTTTTCTTATACAATATGTAAAACGGTGGCAATAGATTTAAACTGACAACTGTAGCTAACTTCAATAAATTACACTTTTCCAATTTTACATAAAAAGATACAAAAAAAGATAAGGACATCTCAATTAAAATTCATAGTTCAGTAGGCAAGAGAATGGCAAAAAGTGAAAGTACCTCAGATAAATTGCTCATCAAAAGGATGCCACTGGTCATATTACTACTGCACACTGAAAGTGAATAAAATGTACTAAGATGATTATGCTTTTTTGCTTCAATTTCACCTTGCGCCAGAATAAAAAAAAATATATATTTAATGGAAGAAGCTGTAAAGGAATTAAACTTTTCTCCAGTATGTGGTCCTTCGAATCTGCACAAGAAATGTGGAAGCAGCCAATATTAAATTATTATCTCTATGTGCATTTGCACCCAAACTGACCAACAGAAAACATATACTCTATCAGAAATGTCTTTATACATAAGATGCAATTCCCAAAAAAATCATGCTAATCAGCCCTAAAGCATATGCATTGTGACTGGGGTCTTTGAAGAAATCTTGAAATCAGTCCTTCCCTGTCCCACTACCAATGGGACTACAGCATATTTGGTGGAGAATGAGGGCCTGAATATTAGGTAAATAGGCCAGAGTCCATATTATTTGTGAAGTAAGACTTTAATCAGTGACTTAATTTAAGTTTGGAATTGTAGGGAACTGTATCCTGGCATCAGTAGGTGGAATGTAGAAACTATCTCCAGATGGAATATTAAAGTGTAAACTCATGGAAACAATGTAATATTCACACTTGGCAAACTTAGCACCACCAGTTAACTTCCTAAGAAAAATTTATAGATTCCAAAATTAACCCAACTTTCATATATTTGGCGTGGAAACGGAATCACCTGGAGAAAAAAACATGCAGATGCAAAGAGAATATGAACCCTCCTGACTGACAGTTACCAGGCTAGCATTTGAGCACAGACTTGTAGAGTTTTGTTGCAAAACCCTATCCAACCTTCAAGGACAGACTTTAAGAAATTGACCAATGATATGTCTAAATCAAAGTATATAAATTGAGGCAAATGCCTTTCCACATCTAGATTCAGTTGCAAATGATTTACACTATACATGCATTATAGATTAAGCAGTGACAATTTATATTTTCATTAAGCAGATTTATTATTTGAAATCATGAAGAGCAATAAATTCCTAATTATTTTCACAAGAACTTTGGCTGTTACCTTGTAACACTGCACAACAATTTTTTTGGCAAGTCTTGCTTCCTGAAATGTTTTTGTTGATTGTGACAAGTACCTACTGGGTATGCACAAATATAGTTTTGGTTTTACTGAATCACATAGGAACTCTGTGAAATAGACATTTATATGTTTACTGACAATAATGTATTTAGTTACATTTATGTTTCGCATAAGCTATTAAATTCAACACAATTAACACTAGAATTACCAGAGCCTACGAAAAAACTCGTAAATCCGTCCCACCTTAAATCGCGTCTTAAATCCGTTTGCACCTCTCCGCCAGAATCCTTTGTCATCTAAATGTGCTGATAAAGCTACTAGCAGCCAGCTATTCCATCCCCCCACCGACTTAGAATGAACTTCTCTCCTAGCTCAAGCCTTGCCTTGATTTGATTACCTGGGATTGAAGTGGAGTTTTACAGTGGAAATAATTCTAGCGTTATTTGGAATACACGCATTTCATGTGTGTTCCATTTCTATAGTTGGCTGTGCAAACACATTTTTAAAACAGAAACGTTTTTCATATTCTAATAGTAAATGACAAAATGTAGGCATAAACTATATAACGTATGAAGCCTGAAGTCCATATATCAAAGAAACACTTTCACAAAAGGTACAAATAAAAGAACACGTGCGCCTTCATGCAAAAAAAAAAAAAAAAAAAAGCCGCGTTAGCATGCCACATTGACTTTCTTACTACAACCGCCGTGGTGGCGTAATGGTATCAGCCCCTGACTGGGAGTCAGAGGGTGGCGAGTTCGATTCCGCACGGCTCCACTTCGAAAAATTAACTGCTCTTATTCTTACAATTTTAGAATAACAATATAAATTTGATTTCAGTCTGTAACAGGCGGTGTAACTTATGATACTGGTAAAGGTTAGCTTTTTTTTTTTTTTTTTTTTTTTAATTCACTTTTCATTCTCGCAGTCACATTCAGAATCAATCCATACAACCCCATCTGACACAGCTGGTTTCACATAAATAAAAGTGCACTTTTATTCAAGACTATAACCGAAGAATAAAGAAAGCAAGTTACAGTTGGTGGTTGATACAACAGCTTGCGTGGTGCAATGTTAAGAACTGCTGATTTCCGATCCGTGCTATATAAAATCATCACATTCAAATATTAACAGTTCCCACACACCCAAGGTCCGCCATTCCTACATTTACAACATGTGTACTTGTTGCAGTGTACACACCTCTCTGTGCTATGGTTCCTATTACAGTGAATGAGCACCTGACACTGTACTTTCTTCCCTGGGGGAAGCTGAGGTCTTAGAACGGAAGTTTGTTGACGCTGTATCATCTTTTCTTTTTCCATCGCCTTTTCCTGTAAGAAGCGACGACGAAGTTCCTCTGCAAGGTGAGCCATGAACACTCTTCTTTTCTCAGCGGACCCCGTGCATGCCTTATACAGTACGTGTGCGTTCATCGCTGCTAGGTCAAGGATGTTGTACAACACAGCAACCGGCCACCTGCGTGTTCCTGTGCGCACTGAACAAGCACGCGCCGTCTGGTCCATGATGTCAACGCCACGCTGGGGAAAAAAGAAAGACAAATATATGTGACATTTTGAAGAAATCATTTTATCACCAGAAGAGCACCAGAGTACTTCGTCACACTAATATTTTTTTCATTAGCATACCTTCATGTGGTTGTAGTCTGTGACCGTGTTTGTTTTTTTTTTTTTTTATCTTGCCCAATCTCCACATCATGGTGCATTGTGCTGAGAATGCAGACAGACTTCATCTTTTTGGGCACATACACTGTCAGCATGGCACTGGGAGATCTAAACACCAGCGTGGAGAATTGTTCGTGTACTGAACTGACTTTAGCTGCAGGTGGAAGTTCCCGTCGCACTTTATTCATGGTGCCAAGCAGAGTTGTATTGCGGTGCAGCAGTCTATTAGCCAGCGAAAGTGACGTGAAGAAGTTGTCTGTTGTTACGGTTCTGCCTTTTTGGATTGCGGCAGATTTGGAGACAAAGTACATGTGCAATGCCACTCCTTATTTAGGAAAAGATCCCAGTCGTCCCACGGGAGAAAGACTTTCCGAGTCTGTGGTCATAAAGCTTATGGAGCCATTTCTGGACAAAGGCATGGCTCACCTTGCAGAGGAACTTCGTCGTCGCTTCTTACAGGAAAAGGCGATGGAAAAAGAAAAGATGATACAGCGTCAACAAACTTCCGTTCTAAGACCTCAGCTTCCCCCAGGGAAGAAAGTACAGTGTCAGGTGCTCATTCACTGTAATAGGAACCATAGCACAGAGAGGTGTGTACACTGCAACAAGTACACATGTTGTAAATGTAGGAATGGCGGACCTTGGGTGTGTGGGAACTGTTAATATTTGAATGTGATGATTTTATATAGCACGGATCGGAAATCAGCAGTTCTTAACATTGCACCACGCAAGCTGTTGTATCAACCACCAACTGTAACTTGCTTTCTTTATTCTTCGGTTATAGTCTTGAATAAAAGTGCACTTTTATTTATGTGAAACCAGCTGTGTCAGATGGGGTTGTATGGATTGATTCTGAATGTGACTGCGAGAATGAAAAGTGAATTAAAAAAAAAAAAAAAAAAAAAAAGCTAACTTTTACCAGTATCATAAGTTACACCGCCTGTTACAGACTGAAATCAAATTTATATTGTTATTCTAAAATTGTAAGAATAAGAGCAGTTAATTTTTCGAAGTGGAGCCGTGCGGAATCGAACTCGCCACCCTCTGATTCCCAGTCAGGGGCTGATACCATTACGCCACCACGGCGGTTGTAGTAAGAAAGTCAATGTGGCATTCTAACGCGGCTTTTTTTTTTTTTTTTTTTTGCATGAAGGCGCACGTGTTCTTTTATTTGTACCTTTTGTGAAAGTGTTTCTTTGATATATGGACTTCAGGCTTCATACGTTATATAGTTTATGCCTACATTTTGTCATTTACTATTAGAATATGAAAAACGTTTCTGTTTTAAAAATGTGTTTGCACAGCCAACTATAGAAATGGAACACACATGAAATGCGTGTATTCCAAATAACGCTAGAATTATTTCCACTGTAAAACTCCACTTCAATCCCAGGTAATCAAATCAAGGCAAGGCTTGAGCTAGGAGAGAAGTTCATTCTAAGTCGGTGGGGGGATGGAATAGCTGGCTGCTAGTAGCTTTATCAGCACATTTAGATGACAAAGGATTCTGGCGGAGAGGTGCAAACGGATTTAAGACGCGATTTAAGGTGGGACGGATTTACGAGTTTTTTCATAGGCTCTGGTAATTCTAGTGTTAAAAGTGTTTTGCTCCTGATTTTCTTTTGTATTCAATGTCTGGTGCATCACGTTGCAGTGTCCAACAGTAGTTAGCAAGCATTGACGGATTCCAGTTGCCCTGGTATCGTTTCTCCATCGTAGCAATGTCCTGGTGAAACCTTTCACCATGTTCGTCACTGACAGCACCGAGATTTGCGGGGAAGAAGTCCAAGTGTGAGTGGAGGAAATAAATCTTGAGTGACATGTTGCACTTCATTGTCTTGTATGCTTTGAGAAGTTTGTCTACCAGTTGAATGTAGTTTGGGGCTCTGTAATTGCCCAGAAAATTATCAACAACGTCTTTGAAGGCTTTCCAGGCAATTTTTTCCGGCCCAACTAACAGATCTTCAAACCGTTTGTCACTCATAACATGTTTGATCTGGGGGCCAACAAAAATGCCCTCTTTGATCTTGGCGTCAGTTATTCTTAGGAACATCTGTCTTAAATAACGAAAACCTTCGCCTTCCTTGTTCAGTGCTTTCATGAAATTCATCATGAGTCCCAGTTTTATGTGAAGAGTAGGCAAAAATATCTTTGCCGGGTCGACAACCTTTTCATGTGCCACATTTTTCTGTCCTGGAACTAACTTTTTACGGAGTGGCCAGTTCTGTCAAGAATAGTGCGACTCTTTGGCACGACTGTCCCATTCACAGATGAAACAACAGTACTTTGTATAGCTGAGCTGCAGTCCTAGTAACAGAGCAATGACTTTAAGATCTCCACAGATATTCCAGTTGTACCTGCAATACTGGACGTGCTTCAGCAACAGTTCCATATTCTCATACGTTTCTTTCATGTGTGCTGCATAGCCAACAGGTACTGAACGATAAACGTTGCCATTGTGTAGCAGAACAGCTTTCAGGCTTAACATTGACGAATCAATGAAGAGGCGCCACTCTTCCGGGTTGTGATCACAACCCAAGGCAGAGAACAAACCTCCAATGTCACAACAGAAACAGAGACTGTGGACTTGTGCAAAAAATTTGGTTATATCATGATGTCGGCCTCGAAACACAGAAATTTTCATACCTGGTGACAGCAAACACCATTCCTGCAGTCTCGAACCCAGCAGCTCGGCTTTTGCTTTTGACAGACCCAAATCTCTGACCAAATCATTCAATTCGGACTGTGTTATCAGATGTGGATCACCTGATGAGCACGGTTCAATATCACTGTCACTGTCAATATTCAATGTCACTGTCAGTACCCTGCATTGCAGTTTCTTCATCTGGTTCGTCTAAGGTCCAATCCTCTGGTGGTTTCAGAATTGGAAGACTGTCGTCATGTGTCACGGGTCTCATTGCTGAAGGCAGATTAGGATATTCAATTGACTTTTTGTTTTTGGCAGAGAAACCAGTCACATTAGACAAACAGAAGTAACAGTCCATCACATGGTCTTTCTGTTCTCACCATATCATCGGAACAGCAAACGGCATTGTCTTTTGAGTGCCTCTGAGCCAGGCTCTCAGACAGACTGCACATGTTACACAGCAAATGTGAGGCACCAATTCCTTGTCTTGATCACCAGTTTTGCAGCTGAAATACAGATGACAAGTCTCTGAGGTGCAAGTGTATATTCGCCACAGATTTAGCAGAATGTATCGCGGCTGTTAAGACATTGACGAGACATATCACCCGACACCAAAACGTCTATAGCATCAAGCTTACTTACTGTTATATTGCTACAGATACTATACTAATACTATACATACACACTGACTATCTATATTAACCAAATGAGCAGGATTGGTGTATGCAAGCCACCTTTATAGCATGCGGAGACAGCGTCACGCTCGTTCAGACCTGCCCAGGCCTGCCCAGAATGTCAACTTCCACAGAACAGCTTTCAACCTGGCCTGCTTCCATGCCTGGAAATGCCCAGGCTGCACAAACTGTTGTTGATAAGTCAATTACGGGAGCAAAAATGTTTGGATACAAATATAAGGAAAAATCATGACAAAACTGAAGACAAAACAGCACCCAAAAAATCTATAAGAAACACCCAACAGTGTTCAAGAAGCAAAAACTTTGTTGTGTGATCAATGGCTAAAAAAGCAGTTGGTCCATGTGTTTTATTTCTTTTTCAAGACAACAGATTTAAATGCTTTTTCCACTGTGACTTGCCTTGGGCCCACTCTATGTTAGGCACACTCCATGGATATGCTCATAAATAACAGGTCAATTATGTTATCAAGTAACCTTGACTTTTTGGATGTGGGAGAAACCTACAGACACTGACAAAATGTGCAAGCTATGCACAGACAGTATAGTAGCTGAGCCTGAGCCTGGGCCTATGGGGCTGTAAGGCAGCAACAACATCTTCTTGCCCCATACTAAGAATGTAGCTATTGGGATACCAGTTCATCTAGTTATTTTTGAGGCTGGAATATTCCGCAAGTCTTGATCAAATAAAAAGTACAGTACCATTGTAAACAGCATTGCATCCTATACATTCTATTATTCTCTTACTTTTTACGTTTTCCTGCTCCAGCTGGAAGTGGATATAGTTAAGATTCCAGAAAATTTCAAGTGATACTGTACTTAGAGGATGCTAATTTAGAATCTTTCTAAGAGAACTTGTAAGTTCCTACTATGAAGCAAAAACATTTTGAACTTTCAGCACAACTTTATAATTATTTAAAATTTTGCCTGACACCTTTCCCAATAATTATTAAATATTATTTAATATTTTGCCTGACACCTTTATATATATTTTTTAACATAAGGTGAAAAGGCAGGTTAAGTGTTATATATAGTAACATCTAAACTTGTTTCCTCAGGTGTATCAAAAGTATGATTTTTTTTTTCTTTTTTTATTATGTGTATGGTAATAGAGTAAATAGATACTGTATAGACAGAAGGGGAGTGTATGTATCTGTCTTTTGGCATTTCATGCTTTGGCTTTACAAGACATATTTTTTTTCATTAAACAAAAGTTCCTGTATGGGTAACTCCTCTGGGATTGTTATATATATTCAGTTTAGAGTAAAGAGAAAATAAATCATTTTGACACTTACGAAATGGGTCATCTTTAGTTTTGCAAAAGTACTCCGATTTAGCCATGATTTACTTGTTCTCCATAGTTGTTTCATTACTTTGCAATACACATGTATGTATCCTTTATAGCTAAATATTTCAGGTTCCAAGTTATTTAAATTTATACTTTGATGTGGGATCCCAAAACTCCCCAAACTGGAGAAACACATACTTCTACAGATGATAAAAAATTGATATTATTTTTTTGTCTCTTGGCTTATTTCTTGTGAAATAATGTTTTGTTTTTGTTCATTTCTGTTGCGGGCAAGTTTCCCTCAGGGACAAAAAATTACACCTGACCTAAACTTACCTAAGCTATGACCCAATTAAATTAGCATATGTTATGAATATGTAAGTTATTATATATACATACTCCTGGTGAGCTGAATGACTTCCGGCCTGTCGCTCTAACATCACATGTGATGAAGACCATGGAGCGGCTGCTGCTTCACCACCTGAGGTCACAGGTCCAACACGCCCTCGACCCTCTGCAGTTTGCATACCAGGAGAAGGTGGGAGCGGAAGATGCCATCATCTATATGCTACATCGATCCCTCTCCCACTTGGACAGAGGCAGTGGGGCTGTAAGAATTATGTTTCTAGACTTCTCTAGCGCCTTCAACACCATCCAACCTCTGCTCCTTAGGGACAAGCTGACACAGATGGGAGTAGATTCATACCTGGTGGCATGGATCGTGGACTATCTTACAAACAGACCTCAGTATATGCGTCTCGGGAATTGCAGATCTGACATTGTGGTCAGCAACACAGGAGCGCCGCAGGGGACTGTACTTTCTCCGGTCCTGTTCAGCCTATATACATCGGACTTCCAATATAATTTGGAGTCCTGCCACATGCAAAAGTTTGCTGACGACACTGCTATCGTGGGCTGCATCAGGAGTGGGCAGGAGGAGGAGTATAGGAACCTCATCAAGGACTTTGTTAAATGGTGCGACTTACACCACCTACAACTGAACACCAGCAAAACCAAGGAACTGGTGGTGGATTTTAGGAGACCCAGGCCCCTCATGGACCCCGTGATCATCAGAGGTGACTGTGTGCAGAGGGTGCAGACCTATAAATACCTGGGAGTGCAGCTGGACGATAAATTGGACTGGACTGCCAATACTGATTCTCTGTGCAAGAAAGGACAGAGCCGCCTGTACTTCCTTAGAAGACTGGCATCCTTCAACATCTGCAGTAAGATGCTGCAGATGTTCTATCAGATGGTTGTGGCGAGTGCCCTCTTCTACGCAGTGGTGTGCTGGGGAGGCAGCATTAAGAAGAAGGATGCCTCACGCCTGGACAAACTGGTGAGGAAGGCAGGCTCTATTGTTGGCATAGAGCTGGACGGTTTGACATCCGTAGCAGAGCAACGGGCACTCAGCAGGCTCCTATCAATTATGGAGAATCCACTACATCCATTAAACAGTGTCATCTCCAGACAGAGGAGCAGTTTCAGCGACAGACTGCTGTCACTGTCCTGCTCCACTGACAGACTGAGAAGATCATTCCTCCCCCAAACTATGCGACTCTTCAATTCCACCAGAGGGGGTAAACGTTGAACATTATTCAAGTTATTGTCTGTTTTTTACCTGCATTTTTTATTACTCTTTAATTTAACATTTTTTGCTGCTGGAGTATGTGAATTTCCCCCTGGGATTAATAAAGTATCTATCTATCTATCTATCTATCTATCTATCTATCTATCTATCTATCTATCTATCTATCTATCTATCTATCTATCTATCTATCTATCTATCTATCTATCTATCTATCTATCTATCTATCTATCTATCTATCTTAACATATACTTTGATTTTGTCAATTGTTAGCATTATCACAAAATTATTAGAACTGAATTTTTACTGTTATGCACCATGTGTTGCCGGACTACATCTCCTAGCATTCCTTGCATGTTCCCAAATGGTCGCTGATACTGAGGGCTGCCTCCATCTCTTGTTCTGGGGGGAATAACATATCCCCTGTGATGTTTTTTACAATTGATTTGCTGGCCATCCATCCCTTTTAGCCATCTCTTCTGGGTCTGGCTCCTGCCTCTCTCCTGGTAGGGTTGTGCATCTACCTGCTTGTTGCCTCCCGTCTGGGTAAGGAATCATCCCCTTTATAACAGAATGAATTATTAACATAAGGAAAAAGATTAAATGTAACTTAAGGGTTAACTAAATATAACTTAAAGCTTAAGCACATGAAGTCTGCCTTTTCTTATAGAAACCACCAACATAATTTCCCATGGTTAAAACAAGGTAAATGAGTAACAAGCACCCTCAGAAAGCAGAGATAAACTGATGGGAAAGCCCATACACCCCTTCTGTGAAGTGGTGCTAAGATCCATTGGATAATCTGCAAAAACACTCCTCTTAACAAAGCAGTGTTCATAAAATTGGGAGAATTGAGTCACAAATTACTGGTCATTAGTTGATTGGAGGAAATGATAAAGTTCTGCATGTTAAGAGTCAGATGACATGATGTATTAGATAAAGTAATGGTAATTACAAAAAAGTATAAAAGCAGATGAATTGTTTAACTGAGGTATCAGTCTATGGACTGAGACATTTTGTGCATAGAGAGCTATAGAGGTTGGGAGCATGCGCTGATAGCACATTGCCGCACCCACCACATGATGAACCACCAAGACTGAGACCCGAGTACAGCGGGTGACACCTCAGTACCACACTGGAACAGTGTAAGTTTTTATATGCTGGCTGGAGTGCCAATCCTGCTTGCAGGACTGGATGCAGATTATCATCATACCCAGGACAAAACAATTGCAGGTTGAGGGCCTTGCTCAAGGGCCCAACAGAGTAGAGTTTCTAGTATTTACGGGATTCGAACTGGCAACCTTCCGTTTGCTGGTGCAGATCCTTAGCCTCAGAGCCACCACTCTGCCCAGCAAGTATATAGATTCCAAGTTAATATACCCTAAGGTTAAGAGGATAATTCTGAAAATAAAGAACTGTTCTGCATTCTGATCTGCACTCAATAACTGATTTCTTTGAAAACAGAGGAACGTTAGGAAACACTTTCTTCAAAATGATAGAAATGTAGACTGAATAAGTGAACTATATAACCATTATAAGTCACATAATACTGCAAAGTAAGTATTGGTTCTTGTATTATATGAATTAATCATTTTCATTTCAGCAGCATATAGGAGTCTTTGTGAATGAGTAACTTTAATTTGAAATTGGCCGTATATGTTAATTTAAAATGTTATAACTTTTTGTATTTAAGATTAACAAAACTATAAATGTCTTTGACCAATGATGAGATAAAATAAAAAATGCACCTGTTTGATCATGAGTGTGATTTTATGCCTAACTAAATAGAACAGAAAATGCCCATACACTTTATTAATAATATCACTGTAAAATTCAGAACAACAAATGAGAGCAAGCTTAATGATATATAACCCAAAAGGTATGTTATATTTAAAGAGCAACATGCTCACAAGGATACAAAATTAATGAATATAGTCCATATAACTGAAGATTCTCACAAGTAAGGAGCAACAATAGATATGGATAATATAAACTCACAATCTCATTTTTAAACATAAACATCATGACATTTTCATCTCTGCACCATCGTGGCAATTTTATTGACACATTACAAGTTTTGTGGAACTAATTCTTAATAGAATTATTGAGAAAATAATAAAGTACTTATATGTATTATTTCATTAATATCTTGATTTATTTCATAGACATCCACTTCTTTTTTATCTGTCAGATATTGCCCTGGTCAAAAGCATTGGTATGACAATTTTGACCTTACTGTATGTATGTATTCCCTGAATGTCAAATGTCCATTGTCTTTTTTTCACAGAAGGCAAGTGTTATAGAATCAGTGAAAAATAATATTGATTAAAGCAATTTTCCCTGCTTTCATATTTTGCCCACAGTAAAAATACCAAGTATTGACAACTCAAACGAAATACATGCTGAACATGGGTACTGAAAGGAGAATTTGAATGAATGATGATTTTTATAATACCAATTAAATGAACTGTCAACACAACAAATTAATTGCTTTCATCTGGTGAATCTAAAGGTGTAAAAAATCTCCTTATAATATACTCTCTGGTTAACCAAGAAACCTTTTTTTTTGTCTACTGTATACAATACAGATCTAATTAATGTACAAATGTTTACTAATTAATGAATATATTAAATAAGAGAAAAATCAGTGGTGTCATGTTATAAACATGAGTAAATATTCAGGAGGGAAATCTGAAAACCTTTTACACATGAATCCTTTTTGAGTAAAAAGATATAGTAGCTGATATAGGAAGATATAGGAAGACACTTGTTGAACTTGTTGAAGTCAGGATAATAAGTGCGGCAGTATTTAAAATGACACAATAAGTTATATTTATATTTATCAACCAGTCTCAAAAGACAGTGGGATTACAATTCAAAACAGATAGAGAGTAGATCATACATTAAAAAAAGAAAAAGGAAAAGCTAAAACTAATATTAGAAAGGGGATAAGAAAGAGTTTTTTGAAGATTTAATCAATATCTGGAAAGGATAAAAGCAATATTGTTTCTGGGAAAGTGATTTGGTAATAAATTGTTCTAGCACATTTATAATGAATTATAAATGTATAATAGAGTATGTGGCACTTTAAAATAAGCAGTAATTAGAGAAAAGTAGAACAGTGACTGATAGCAAGAATAAAGAACTTCATTTAGAAAACTGTTTCAAGGCTTTTACCTAACATAGAAAAAACCTTGCTCTGAAAGCAAAAAAAAAAAAAAATCTGATAAAATGAGAATGCAGCACAATGTAATTTGTTTTTGTTTAGTGTTCTTCAGTGAGGGCAGGTGCAGAGTGCTGAAAAATGAACTTGAATTTGAAGTGATGACTGATAAGCAGAATTGTCTTGCTTGTTAAGTGGGGATGTAGAGCCACTTTCTGTTGTATATCTGAAAGAGAGTGAGAACATGCCTAAGTAAATTATCACCTACATGACTGCCAGGAAAGTACAGGCTACAGAATTACAAACTAAGATGGGAGAAGCCAGAATGATTAACAGCTTATAGATATTGGGAGAAAAGCGATATTTGAAGGAAGGCTTTGATTAAGGAGTATGGAAAATGAATTCTCGGATAAACACCTACACATATATTTAATTTGCACAGTTAAAAACACCCTTAAATACCATATTTTAATAATTTGAATTTAGTTAGGTATAGTGTATTTTTAACAAATATGCAGTAACTAATGCACTGATTTTCTAAACTTGCTTACTCCAAAATAGGTGTGCTAAAGGAGTAATACTGACTTGACAAAACACTATATAAAATAAATCTTGTAGTTGAAATGAAAATTAAATAAAATTATTATATATATCACAAATCTGTTTTGTGAAGACCTTGGACCTCATGTATAAACGGGGTGTACGCACAAAAATGTTGTGTACAGCCGTTTCCACGCTCACATCGTGATGTATAAAAACTAAACTTGGCGTAAAGCTATGCATATTTTCATGCCACCTATGCATGTTTCTGCTCAGTTTTGCAAACTGACAGCACCCAGTGTCAAAGCAGTGCTGAAGTTTCTGTGGTCTGCCTTTCTTTTTCATATTCACATCAATGACATTGGATTTACACCAAAATTAATTGCATATCGTTTTACAAATTTAATTCACTTAATTGAAAAATTCTGTAACAATATAATGGTGCATGGAACAGCAAAATTATTTCATCTACCAAAGCTGTTTTAGCGCTGCTATAAGACATCACAAATTGAACAATTAGAAGAGAGTTCGTATTTATAGATGATGATGATCTAACTTCTAACTGGCTTCTAACTCAATTTGGATTTCCAAGAGCTATCCTCTTGGAGTTGTATGCTGAACTAGCGCCGGATTTACAAAGGCAGACTTTGAGGAATTGTGCTGTACCTGCTCCTATGCAAGTTCTGTCCACTCCTTGGTGTTTTACTTATGATATCTCTAATGTGTATTTAAATACAACTTTCAGTACTGCGTGTATGGCTATACTCCCCAGGTATCACTGAGATATTCATGTTACCTTTTGCACACATCACTTTCTAGAAATAAAGAATCCAGAAGTTCCACTAGGAATACTGACCAGTTGTTTTTTGTTCACATAAAAGTAAACATGCACATGAATTTGATAATTGTGTTTATCCATTCATAAAACAAACATTTGTATTGAAACAAAAACTATTTGCATGTAATGCTCTTAAAAAATTTAAATGTTCGCTCTTACATTTTATCTGACTATTAAGATGTTATGATTTTTGTTTTTCCTTATTTTTGCATATAAATTATTTGAGTTTTCAGTTTCATTTTTATAGTTATTGCTTTTGTTTTCGTCGTAATGAAGCTGATTTTGCTAACATTTCAGGCTTCTTTTTCATGGCTGCAGCCACACTTTTATGACAATGATGCCCATTGCTGAGGCGGCATTGTGGCATGTAGCATCATAATCCAAACTTCATTTGAGAGTGTGGTGGTCAGCAGCTGACATTCTAGCACTGGGATATTTAACTTTAAAAAATCAAACCTTCATTAGTAAATGAGAAATCAAAACTGTTTACTGTAAGGATCCTTTGACATCATCATGTTGACACTGTTTTCTGTTTAGCAATTTTAGTTTTATGTCCAACTTTCTCAATATTCTAACCCCTGCTCTCTCTTGACTTCATTAGTGCCAAAACCCTTTATGTCTCTCATCTCCTGATCGCCCTCTCTTCCCCTTTTCCCTTCATGAATGCTTTCACATGGGTGCGTTTTAAAAAAAAAGAAATGAAAGAAAACTGGTTTATGGTTATCAGAACCCCTTAGGCTTCAAATTCTGTCAGTTTCCAATCCAGCAAGGTTCATACAAGAAAGAGCAGTAGTACATGGCAAATGACCTAAGACTAAAAATTTCCATTAACACATGCCCGCCATCTTTATAAAAGTGCATATTTGCTTCCTCACATCTGTAAAAGGAAATAAAAAAGAACTTTAAAGTGCACTTGCCAACAATCATGCTGTGAATTCAGAAGTGTGTGCTCTTTAATATAAAGCATAAGAAAAATGCTTTTTGTTACAGTATTGTCAGCAATGGCAGAGTTGATTGGTATCACACCAAGTCCCTAACACAGGCTGCCATCATTTGTTTACCATCTTCATCTTTGGTGATGTTTTATGGGTCACCAGAATATTATAATAGTTAGAAGTTAATATATGTGCTGCACCTGATGTTATTTATTTTTTTATGAATGGCAATTAATGTTTTGCAAGTAACAACAGAATTTTAAACTCCCACTGAAACTGTTTAACCTAGTAAAAATAATGTATAATGTGATAATTGTCTCCCTGAAGCTGCAGTGTTGAGGTGTCTTTATTAATAATGTGCAGACCACTCACTCTCTGAGTTTATGTGCAGTGTCATGTTTGTTGGGAAGGGTAAAGTGCTCAGTTATTGACCATTTCAATTGGTAGGCAGTTGTTGTGTTCATATATGCATGCTTGTAACATTTGTCCTTCCTGAGCCGCCTTAGAGTAAGTAATGTATCTGCCACAAACACATATAGCGAAGTTCATCCTGCCTGTTTAGTCCTATGGTAGCATAGCTGGTAAGTTTATATTTGCAAAATGTTACCGTTCTGTACTGCTACTTGTAGTTTAAAGCTGTTATCAAACCTTTGTTATTTGCATGCTGAATATTATATTTCTTCACTTGTAGTTTCACACCTGCTCTTTATTAATAAACCGGAGATTTGTACACATCGTGTCAAGTCAGTCTTCGGGTCGTCATATTGATGAAGGGAGGAGTTTAGCTGCCTGAATATCTATTACCACGTAATAGTGAGATCAGAACAGTGAAACGGCTGCTTCCTGGCAGGCTTTAAAACGGGTTACGGATCGGATTGAACGGACCTGATACTGCATATGTGCCGCTATTGAGTTGTACAGAAGTTACGCGGACGAGCTCCAAACAATGTCGGAGAAGCGGTCGTCTGTCTTTGAGACCAGGTCCCGTGTGTCATGCTCCATGAAACGCTCAAACAAGTCATCCAGCAGCGCAGCGGCTGCTTCAGCGCGCGCAAAAGCTGAAGCAGCAAAGGCACGGGCAGCGTTTGCTGACGAAGAAATGCAAATACAAATAGAGAAAGCTCGTATAGAGGCCACTTTGGAAAAACTAGCGAGAAGAAGAGAAGCGGCAGCGGCTGTGGCCGAAGCTGAAGCGCTAGAAGCAGCAGCCATTGCGGAAGCAGAACTTACGAATTCGGAGGCAGAATATGAAAACGGAAAACGGAACTTAGCTCTTGATGCAGAGCTCGGTCTCCACAGTACCGCCCAACGCACTTCAGAGTACGTACTTGAACATGGCGACTTGCACTGCAACCCTCACCCGATTCAAAATGTAAAGCATATTCCAACCACTAGATCGATCTGTACACAACAGAACCAGCAGCCTCAAGGTGGCGACCTAGTCTTACATTTTAAAGAAGAAGATGCTTCTAAAGGGAGAATTGCCCACAACAACCTCTTCATACAGCAAATGCAAAGACCTTCAGGGTACAATATGGAAGAAACTCCATTCAGAAGTAAAAAGTATGATGCAGGTAGTCCTTTGGAAAGGACAACCAACAGATATAACTATGCTCCAGGGTACAATAGCACTCCTGACACTCGTTTAAATGTTAATCAAACTCCTTCAGACTTTGCTAAATTCTTTGCTCGGCGTGAACTTGTCAGTAAGGGTCTCACAAAATTTGATGACCGTCCTGAAAGCTATCGAGCCTGGCGATCGTCATTCCGGAGTGCAGTTAGAGACCTAGACCTGTCAGCCAATGAGGAGATAGACCTTTTAGTTAAGTGGCTTGGAAGTGAATCAGTTGAACATGCAAAACGCATCAGAATGATAAACATAAATTACCCAGCCAGGGGACTGAAAATGGTCTGGGCAAGGCTGGAGGAATGTTACGGCTCACCAGAGATGATCGAAAACGCACTCTTCCAACGAATTCATGACTTTCCAAAAATATCCAACAAAAATTACCAGAAACTTAGAGAATTAGGTGATATGTTGATGGAACTCCAGATTGCCAAGACTGAAGGGGATTTGCAGGGTCTCACATTTTTAGACACTGCATATGGCGTCAACTCAATTGTGCAAAAACTGCCATACAACCTACAAGAGAAGTGGGCAGCAAGAGGATTCAAGTATAAACAGCAATACAGAGTCTCCTTCCCCCCGTTTTCCTTTTTTGTGGACTTTATTTGTGAACAAGCAAAGGCTAAGAATGACCCTAGCTTTGTTTTAGGGTTATCTAATATTGCTTGCCCCAAATCTGAGAAGTCTTCTACCTCACACACTTACCGGAGGACAACTGTAGCAGCCCACAAAAAGAATATAGCCTCCTCGGAGTCATTATGCAAAGTCTCTATGTCTAGTTCGGCAGATGAAGATGAAAGGTCCAAGGTAAAGAACCCAAGTAGACAATGCCCTATACACAGGAAACCTCATCCGCTCCAGAAATGCCGTGCATTTCGGGAAAAGTCATTGGAAGACCGTAAGACCTTTCTCAAGATCAACAATATATACTTTAAGTGTTGCTCTTCAACATCCCATCTTGCAAAGAACTGTAAGACCAGTGTGAAATGCTCAGAGTGCGACAGTGACAGTCATAATACAGCTTTGCACCCTGGCCCAGCACCGTGGACTGCACAAGATAGAAACCAGGTCAGAGAGCATGGCGGGGAGGACCAAAATGCTGCACCCCAACCTGAGGTAAATACTCACTGTACTGATGTTTGTAGAGAGGGTACTAAAGGCAGATCTTGTTCTAAGATATGCCTTGTGAAAGTATACCCTGCAGGCCAGCCAAGTGAAACGATAAGACTTTATGCTATCCTCGATGAACAAAGTAATAAGTCCCTAGCAAGCCCAACATTTTTCAGCCTTTTTAAAATAAAAGGCCCCTGTTCTCCTTACACTCTTAAAACCTGTGCAGGAGTAGTGGAGACCGCTGGAAGGAGAGCATCTGGTTATCAGATTGAGTCACTTGATGGACAGCTCTGCATGCCCCTGCCAACGTTGATCGAATGCAATCAGATTCCTGATAACACATCAGAAATTCCCACACCAGAGGTAGCCCTTCATTATGCACATCTAAAACATCTTTCTTCCCAGATCCCTGAATTTGATCCACAGGCTCAGGTACTATTGCTACTTGGGAGAGACATTATAAGGGTTCATAAAGTCAGAAAACAAGTAAATGGACCACACAATTCTCCTTATGCCCAGAAATTAGATCTAGGATGGGTCATAGTAGGTGATGTTTGCTTGGGAGATGTGCACAAGCCTTCAAGTGTTAGTACTCTGTTTACAAATACATTGGGAAATGGTCGTCCATCCCTTTTTCAGCCATGCCCTAATTGTCTCTCTGTGAAAGAAACTTACAACTCTACCAAACAACCCAGTCAGCTCCAGAGCCCTTACAATGTTTACTCACTCTGTGATGGGGATGAGAATCATTTAGGGTGCACAGTTTTCCTGAGGACAAAAGAGGACAACAAAATTGCTCCTTCTACTGAAGATACAGCCTTCCTAAAAATCATGAAGGCAGGACTGTTTAAGGATGCCTCAAACAGCTGGGTGGCTCCACTCCCTATTAAACCTCAGAGACAAAGTCTCCCTAACAACAGGGAGGAAGCCTTCAATCGTTTCTGTTCACTCAGACGTGCATTCCAAAGGAAACCAGAGATGAAAGAGCACTTCTTTTCCTTTATGGAGAAAATATTTGAAAATAAGCATGCAGAGATTGCACCTAGTCTTAAAGAAAAAGAAAAACGTTGGTACCTTCCAATATTTGGGGTGTATCACCCACAGAAGCCGGGGAAGATTAGAGTAGTGTTTGACTCCAGCTCTAAATACAGAGGAGTTTCTTTAAATGATGTCCTCCTTACTGGTCCAGACTTGAACAATAAACTTCTCGGGGTGCTTATCCGATTTCGCAAAGATTCTATCGCCTTTATAGCCGATATTCAGCAAATGTTCCATTGTTTCCTTGTCAGAGAAGAAGACAGAAACTTCTTAAGGTTCTTCTGGTTTAAAGATAATAACCCCTCCGAAGGCATAATCGAATATCGAATGATAGTACATGTATTTGGGAACAGTCCTTCGCCTGCAATTGCAATTTATGGCCTCAATCGGTGTGCACAGGAAGGTGAAGCACAATATGGAAAGGACATTAAGCAATTTGTAGAGAGAGATTTTTATATGGACGATGGACTGAAGTCCTTGCCATCTGTCGAAGCTGCTGTTAGCTTGCTGAAAAGAACACAAGACATGCTTGCTTGTTCAAACCTTAGGTTGCACAAAATTGCTTCTAATAGTTTGGAGGTTATTAAGGCCTTTCCATCCAGAGACTATGCAAGCAACCTGAAGGATTTAGACCTAGGAGCAGACACATTGCCAATACAGCGCAGTCTTGGTCTGATCTGGAATTTAAAAACTGACACCTTTGAATTTAAAGTCAACAATGAGGAGAAACCCTTTACTCGCCGAGGTGTTTTGTCTACCATCAATAGTTTATACGACCCCCTAGGGTTTGCTGCTCCAGTCACTATTCGGGGCAAAGCAATACTCCGGGAACTGACTACAGAGTCAAGTGATTGGGACTGTCCACTGTCTCCAGACAAAGAAAGCTTGTGGGAGGGGTGGAGAAACTCTCTGAAAGCTCTGTCAGACCTCCAAGTCCCGCGCTCATATTCCTTTATTCCCCAAGAGGAAATACAAACTAGGAAACTCTGTGTCTTCTCTGATGCTTCCATTAATTCAATAAGCTGCTGTAGCATACATTAAAACCGTAAACCTTAAAGGACAATGTAACATTGGGTTTGTTATGGGAAAAGCAAAGTTAGCTCCACGTCCTGAGGTCACTGTACCAAGACTAGAGCTCTGTGCTGCAGTGTTAGCAGTAGAAATGGCTGAGCTCATTTCATCAGAAATAGATGTTGAATTTGAAGAGACTGAATTTTACACAGACAGCAAGGTAGTGTTAGGCTACATTCACAATGAGACAAGGAGATTCTATGTATATGTTAATAACAGGGTTTTACGGATTCGGAAGTCCACACATCCAAAGCAGTGGCATTATGTACCTACTGACTTAAACCCAGCTGACCACGCCACAAGAACAGTCTCAGCTAGTCGGTTGAAAGATACCACTTGGCTTACTGGACCTGCTTCATTGGCAAAGGTGGAGCAATACACTGCAATGCGTGAAACATTTGAGCTAGTCGACCCGGGCTCTGATATGGAAATCCGCCCTGAGGTATCAGTATTCAATACCACCACCTCAACTCAGACTCTCGAGTCACATCGTTTTGAAAAATTCTCAACTTGGAAATCCTTGGTTCGTGCTGTTGCCAGCCTTCTTCATATAGTTCAGCTCTTCTAAGCTTCTGCTGCAGGTAAGAGCAGCTGTAAGGGATGGCATTACTGTAAGAGAGCACACACAGTACAAAAGCTTAAACAGTCAAGGGATATTATCATCCGCACTGTACAGCAAGAGACGTATGCTAAAGAGTTGCAGTGTCTCAGAAACGGAGAAGCCATTCCCAAATTCAGTGCTCTGAGAAAACTCGATCCTTTCATAGATGAGAAAGCGATGCTCAGAGTCGGAGGTCGTATTAAGGAAGCCAAGTTTTCTCTTGAAGAAAAGAACCCTCTTTTAATCCCTGGAACTCATCACATTGCTCCTTTGTTAGTGTACCATTACCATGAGCAGACTAAACATCAAGGGCGTCTGTTTACAGAGGGAGCTCTACGTGTTGCTGGTATATGGATCATAGGTGCAAAAAGAGTTATAAGAGGCATCATATTTAAATGTGTCATCTGCAAAAAACTTCGTGGAGTTTTCCAGACTCAGAAGATGGCTGACTTACCTTCTGACCGGCTTAGTATGGAACCTCCCTTTTCTAATGTAGGGCTCGATGTATTTGGTCCTTGGGTTGTTGCCTCACGTCATACTAGAGGAGGTCTGGTGAACAGTAAACGCTGGGCAGTCATATTTACTTGTATGAGTATCAGGGCTGTCCACACAGAGGTGGTTGAATCCATGGACACCTCAAGCTTCATTAATGCTTTCCGGCGGTTCATATCTGTTAGGGGCCCAGTTAAAAGAATCCGCTCTGATAGAGGGACTAATTTTATTGGAGCTTGTAAAGAGCTAAGAATTGCATCAAACCTCGACATTGACTGCATTGAGAGATACTTGTTTGAGCAAGGTTGTACCTGGACATTTAACCCTCCACATTCTTCACACATGGGAGGGGTGTGGGAGCGCATGATAGGTATAGCCCGGAGAATACTCGATTCCATATTTTTACAAGCAGGGACGGCAAGACTCACTCATGATTCTCTTGTAACTTTCATGGCTGAAGTAATGGCTATTATGAATGCCAGACCCTTGACATTAATGTCTGATGACCCAGAGGATCCACAGCCTCTAACTCCTTCCACACTGCTCACCCAAAAGATCGGCCTGATTGAACTCCTCCTGGTGACTTCAACACGAAAGACTTGTACAAGCGCCATTGGAGACAAGTGCAGTGTTTGGCTAATGTCTTTTGGGACAAATGGAGGAAACAGTACCTCTCCACTCTGCAGCCGCGCAGTAAATGGCAATCTGGAAGGCCAAACCTAAAGACTGGAGATGTGGTTCTAGTGCGGGATTGTCAATCCAAAAGGAATGATTGGCCTCTTGGACTGGTGACTAAAGTGTGTCCTAGTGAGGATGGTAGAGTTCGTAAAGTGGAGGTTAAGGTTTGTAGAGATAATGAGACCAAGCATTACAATAGGCCTATATCTGAACTTGTTCTTCTTATTTCGTCATAGTTGTTAAGGATGATATCTTCAATATCAGGCGGGGAGTGTCATGTTTGTTGGGAAGGGTAAAGTGCTCAATTATTGACCATTTCAATTGGTAGGTATCTGCCACAAACACATATAGCGAAGTTCATCCTGCCTGTTTAGTTCTATGGTAGCATAGCCGGTAAGTTTATATTTGCAAAATGTTACCGTTCTGTACTGCTACTTGTAGTTTAAAGCTGTTATCAAACCTTTGTTATTTGAATGCTGAATATTATATTTCTTCACTTGTAGTTTCACACCTGCTCTTTATTAATAAACTGGAGATTTGTACACATCGTGTCAAGTCAGTCTTCGGGTCGTCATATTGATGAAGGGAGGAGTTTAGCTGCCTGAATATCTATTACCACGTAATAGTGAGATCAGAACATGCAGTTTAAAACATGTTATAAAACAGTGCATGTTATTTGTTTTGATCACCCATATTCAAGACTTTTATAATTTGAAATAATTTAATCTGTTTTCATAACTTAAACCTTATGGTGAAGAACAAAGCAGCTCAATGATTAGTACAAATAAGTCACAACTGCAGTGTCTATTTTAGACTCCTGCTTGTGTGGGGACTTCACAGTTTTTTCCAAGATTTCAGACTTTATGCCAAAAATGTGTATCTTAGGTTATTCAAAGTCTTTAAATTGAGGTAATGCATTTGGGTTGGGTGTGTACTATTAAAATGTATATAATTAGTTGCCTAATTCATTGAATTCAGTACTGCTGGGAAGGTCTCCTGTGTTCACCTGACCCCTAAAATGGAAAACATGGTTTCAGAATGGATAAATACCTGTTATTATAGAAATGTTATTGTTATATTAAGTATTAATAATGTTATGTTTAAAAAAATTTTAAGCTCTTTAAATTTTAAAAGGAACCCAAGAAAAAAGACTTTAACTAACATCTTTGGCGCAATTTCAACTATTTATTCAATCTATTAATCTCTGATTTATCACTTTCCCCCTATGCCATGCTGCAGTGACATCTTTTAGTTTAAAAATGTGTTACTGTTTTAATGTCATTGATGGAGGTTTATTTAAGTTTACAAGCAGTATTTAATACTCTCACTTTTATTGCTAAAAAATACATATGTTCACATAGCAGCTGTTACTTCATTTGTTGATAATGGAGTTTAGCCATAATGTGACAAATTATACAACAGACCTTTCTGTCTCCACAATATTTAGTTACCTTTATCTAAATGATTACTTAACAGCAATCCTCATTATGTATATGTCAGCACGAAGTTTAAGTTTACCTCAGTTATAAATCATTATAGCTTCAGTGAAAACAGAAAATGTACTTTTGTTGCATACTACACAAAATATTCTATTTTAAAAAGTCAATGTGACATGGCGGTGCCCAGCAGATCCATCGTTCTGGGTTTGACTTCCATGCCCATTTGTTGTCTGTGCGAAGTAAACACATTCTACCCATGTTTGTGTGGGTTTTACATCAGGTACTGCAGCTTAACAAGTTTCAGAACAGCAGCAGGTGCCTGCATGAATTAGTCCTACAATGGCCTACTGCCTTGTTCGTGGCTGTTTCTTGTTTTGACTGCAGTGCTACCAGAAAGACTCTGAAACCAGCAAGTCTTAATTAGATTAGGCAGTTTTGAAACTGTTATGTTAATATTTTTCCAAAATGGCAAGACTAAAAATAAAATACACTTACATGTTGACATGTAGAAATTTCACTAACACTAGAGCTGAACAGAAATATATTTAATGTAGTTCATATTGGATCTATAGTCTTAATTCTTCACATTTGCACAAAGATGCAACTTTAAAAGATACAACTTCTTAGAAGTTAAGAAAATTTGCATTAGAGTAACATACCCATTTAAAAAGATTAAACTGGAAAACTGAAAAAAAACTGAAAACTGTTGAAAAAAATATTTACTTGCCTATAATTTCTAAAAGAGTATTGCCACCTACTGCTAAAGCAGATGATTGAAAAACTGGAAGACATAAAAATAGGGGAAATATGAAAATCTTCACCCAACTTGTTAAAGAAAGTATTGGATACCATTTTAAAGCCATTCAAACACATACTGTCACAGAGGTATACAGTATGACCTTTCATCAAGCTTTTTAAATCATAGTATTTTATAATTCATGGGTCAAATTATTTTAAGAAAATACTACAGTACTACATGGTTTCACTCATCCAGTATTTCTGACATTTCAAGCTAAATCCAATTTACTCTATTTAGCTTTGTTTTAGCCCGACCTCCTAAACTAGAACAAGTAGCCTGTTTCAGAAAGCAGAATTAGTAAAGTAATTCAGGATTCACAGAAATTGGGTTAGTTGCATTCCAGAAAACCTGAATTATGTGATTTGTGAGGCCATAGATGCAGATATATCGCTGATCTTGCTTGTTAGAATAAGAATGGGATCAAGATGTTCCTATTAAAGAAAGAAAGATCTGACTAAATTCAACTCAGTTACTAGGGCAACCAATGCTCCGAAACTAACCTGCAAATAGCAGGTTTAGTGTTAAGGATTAACGCCTTGAGGTTGCAATAATTAAGGAGCAGAACATCCAGTTATAAGATCAAAGATCGTAAATGTCCTGTCAGAAATGCTGATCCCAGCTGCAGTATTTAGAAAGTAGAAAAAGTTGACAAAGTGTTGAAATTGTCATGCCCTTCCTGAACAAATAGTCAACACAGAAGTACAACTCCTTCACCAAATTCTGCCCAGAAAAATGTAATCAGATCACAATTAGACATTCTGGCATACATAGACAAGGGTCTGCATGTATAACAACAACAACAACAACAGCATTTATTTTTATAGCACATTTTCATACAAAAAAGTAGCTCAAAGTGCTTTACATAATGAAGAAAAGAAAAATAAAAGACAAAATAAGAAATTAAAATAAGACAACATTAGTTAACATAGAAAAAGAGTAAGGGCCGATGGCCAGGGGGGACAGTAAAAACAAAAAAAACTCCAGACAGCTGGAGAAAAAAATAAAATCTGCAGGGGTTCCAGGCCACAAGACCGCCCAGTCCCCTCTGGGCATTCTACCTAACATAAATGAAATACTCCTCTTTGCATTTAGGGTTCTCACGGAAGGACTTGATGATGGTGGTCATGCAGACTTCTGGCTTTTAATCCATCACTGTTGGAACATCACGGTGCTTTGAGTAGATGGTGGTGGTGCAAGCCACCAACAAAAGGACACCGGAAAAGGAAACAGAAGAGAGAGTAGGGGTTAGTACAGATTTTACAGCCACCATGAATAGTTATTATAATGAATTGGATATACAGAGTATCACAATTAAATTACAGTGAAGTTATGAGAAGGCCATGTTAAAATAATGTGTTTTCAGCAGTTTTTTGAAGTGCTCCACTGTATTAGTCTGGCGAACTCCTATTGGCAGGCTGTTCCAGATTTTAGGTGCATAACAGCAGAAGGCCGCCTCACCACTTCTTTTAAGTTTTGCTCTTGGAATTCTAAGGAGACGCTCATTTGAGGATCTGAGGTTACGATTTGGAATATAAGATGTCAGACATTCCGATATATAAGATGGGGCAACATTATTTAAGTCTTTATAAACCATAAGCAGAATTTTAAAGTCAATCCTGAATGACACAGGTAACCAGTGTAGTGACATCAAAACTAGAGAGATGTGCTCGGATTTTCTTTTCCTGGTTAGTATTCTAGCAGCTGCATTCTGCACTAGTTGCAAACGATTTATGTCTTTTTTGGATATTCCTGAGAGGATTGCGTTACAGTAATCTAGTCAACTGAAAACAAACGCGTGAACTAATTTCTCAGCATCCTTCAATGATATAAGAGGTCTAACTTTTGCTATGTTTCTTAAGTGAAAAAAATGCTGTCCTAGTGATCTGATTAATATGTGATTTAAAATTCAGATTACAGTCAACAGTTACCCCTAAGCTTTTTACCTCCGTCTTGACTTTTAATCCTAATGTATCCAGTTTATTTCTAATAGCCTCATTGTATCCATTATTGCCAATCACTAAGATTTCAGTTTTCTCTTTATTTAGCTTGAGAAAGTTACTATTCATCCATTCAGAAATACAAGTCAGACATTGTGTTAGTGAATCAAGAGAATCAGGGTCATCAGGTGCTATTGATAAATACAGCTGTGTGTCATCAGCATAGCTGTGGTAACTCACGTTGTGCCCTGAGATAATCTGACCCAACAGAAGCATGTAGATTGAGAAAAGCAGCGGACCCAGGATAGAGCCTTGTGGAACACCATATAGGATATCATGTATCTTTGAGTTGTAATTACCACAACTAACAAAGAATTTTCTCCCTGCCAGGTAGGATTCAAACCAATTTAAGACACTGCCAGAGAGGCCCACCCATTGACTAAGGCGATTTCTAAGAATATTATGATCAATGATGTCAAATGTGGCACTCAGATCTAAGAGAATAAGAACAGATAAATGGCCTCTGTCTCCATTTACCCGCAAGTCATTTACTACTTTAACAAGTGCTGTTTCTGTGCTGTGATTTGTTCTAAAACCTGACTGAAATTTATCAAGAATAGTATGTTTATTGAGGTGGTCATTTAACTGCATAATGACTGCCTTCTCTAGAATTTTACTTAAGAAAGGCAGGTTAGAGATGGGTCTAAAATTTTAAAGAGCAGAGGGGTCAAGATTATTTTTCTTAAGTAGGGGTTTAACTACAGCAGTCTTAAGACAGTCTGGGAAGACCCCCATATCTAATGGCGAATTTACTATGTCAGCGGAGAAGTAGTGTGTTAAAGAGGTTATGAAAAAGTAAAGGAAACATTTTAAAAATAACGTAACATGATTGTCAATGTAATTGTGTTGTCATTGTTATGAGTGTTGCTGTCATATATATATACATATACACATATACACACACATACACACACATATACAGATATATTATATATACATATACACATATACTTTTTATATATATATTTTTTATATATATATATATATATATATATATATATATATATATATATATATATATATATATACACATACATACATACATACATACATATACACACATAGATGCACTCACAATAACATAGAAATCAATATAAACAACATTAACATCATTATCATATGAGAATATGAAGTAATATATAAGAAGCACATTTCATATAAATATAAATAATTAAACAGTAAAATCTTCTTGTATAATTTGCTACCGTGGCTTTTCGTTGGTCTGTCCAGGATATTTAAATCACCTGTAGCTTGCAAACTGTTTCACCTATTGACTTGAAATGTGGTACACATATAATACGTCACGTCTGCTATCCGCTTTATGGGTGATGATTGTATTACTCTTTTTATGTTTATTTTATTTTAGAATCAACTCCTATCTGCGCACACCAGGGCGGCCGTGGGCAGATGCGTATGGTGTATTCACTCCATGTTATCGTGCATTGCGCTGTCACTAGTATTTTGATAAAAGAATTTGAACAATATATAAGAAGCGTATAAATTATTAAACAGTAAAACATTAACATTTAAGAAGTAAAGTTACATTGAGTACTACTGCAGTGCCTTCGGGTATACCTCATTTTTTCTTTGCCCATTACATGCTTAAATGTATACATTTTTTGGTGTACCTACCCGAGAACACGCGACATATAACCGACCGTGGGAGAAGCATGGATTTTAAAGAAGCGTTGAGTTCATCTGCTGGTCTCCCTCGTGGAATAACTGGTAATGTTTCACTAAAATCTACAGCGAGTAAAACGACATTACCTCCTTTTTTTTTTGTACGATCTCTGAGATGTTGCTTTTTTCGGTTCAAGGCTTCATAAGCTGTTTTATGTTCCATGGTGTACTTAATAAGTACTAATTATCCCAATCCATCATCTTTGAATGTTGCAAGACTTTCGCCTTGTATGTAGATCGGGGTAATTACATTCATTGCATTCCTAGTGTGAATCACAATCTGATTGTATGGGTGGTTACCTGGCACTGTAGGGTTGCCACCCGTCCTTTAAAATACGGAATCGTGCCGCGTTTGACAATGAAATTGCGCGTCCCGTTTTGAATCAATAGTGGACGGGATTTATCCCGTATTTTTGTAATCATTTTTTTTTTAAAGCAGCGTCTCATGCAAATCATCCCACACGAATTTTATGAAGATGCCTCCTTTCCTACTTTTGATTGGGTAATACTTGATGTCATCGTTAGTTTGATTGGTGTTTTTAACTGTCCAGTGAGGAGGGCGTGTCTTTTAAGTACAGTCTGCAAAGTGTTGGCACTGAGATGTGGCGTCAGCGCCATACTTGAAGCCCCTAACATTGCGGTCAGCAAGTCGGCTAACATCCGCCATGTGCCATCTTTCAGTTGCGAGAAGCAGATCATAGAATGCTTGAAACTGTTGCCCCTAACGTTGCGCCACGGCGTGTGGTTCGTTTATACCTCGGGTCTTCTCATTAAACTTTTATCTCGCGAATATGTTATTGCAATCCACAGCGGGAGCGTTTTTATAAACTTTATTTAAAGTTACGTTTTACACCGTGGTTTGTTTCCCTTATGAACATGCTTGTATGCTTAACTCGCTCCGTTCTCAATTGTTTAATTAATTTTTTGCTCTTCGCTGTTTGCGGCTGTTCCTCCATTTCCCCCTACTTCGTTCTTTTATCTCGCGAATATGTTATTGCAATCCTTAACGGGAGCGTTTCAATAAACTGATTGAAAATAGTTTTGCATTTACCTTTTTAGTAAAAGGCGAGCTTTTAAGCCTGAGAAATCACCCCGTAAATGCACACGTTTAATTGGACATGTGTTAATATGTATGGTTACACAGTATTAAAAGACAGTGAATAACGTCAGTTACCTTTGTTCCCGCGTTTGATAAAAGGTCAGCTTTTAAGCCTGAGAAATCACCCCGTAAATGCACACGTTTAATTGCACATGTGTTAATATGTATGCTTACACAGTATTAAAAGACAGTCAAAAATTAACGTCATTTACCTTCGTTCCCGCGTGCGACTCGTGCTGTAAATCTCTTCCTTGTTTTTAGTTCACGTGATTACGTAGGAGGCGTGATGACGCGATACGTGACTCCGCCTCCTCCATTACAGTGTATGGACAAAAAATATGTTCCAGTTATGACCATTACGCTTTGAATTTCGAAATGAAACCTGCCTAACTTTTGTAAGTAAGCTGTAAGGAATGAGCCTGCCAAATTTCAGCCTTCCACCTACACGGGAAGTTGGAGAATTAGTGATGAGTGAGTCAGTCAGTGAGTGAGTCAGTCAGTGAGGGCTTTGCCTTTTATTATTATAGATTAGCACGCCCGATACTTCTTTGAAAAAATTAAAAAACTGGGTCAAGGACGCAGGTGGAGGGTTTCAGTTGAGAAATTATTTTATGTAAATCAGGTAAATCTATCCTATTGAAAGAGTTTAATTTGTTTATAACGGAATACTGGGGTTTAGGAGGATCCTTAGTGTTGGGGAGATATACTATGTTATTTCTAATATCATTAATTTTTTGATTTTGATTTTTTGTATAGACCATTTAACATTTAATATATGAGTAACCTTCTAAAACATGACATGTTCAGTGTCACACATCGTGGCTTTTAGTTGACATTGTTGCAAATCATGAACATTTTGCAACTTTCTTTTCTTATTTTTTCGTAAAGGGCAGTTTTCTTCAGAATATTGGATATGCCACACATATCAGCAAAATGATCCCAAAAGTGTGCCAAATTTTGAAGTGGCATCCAATCACGCACACACACAGGCTGTCTTAACAAGACAGAAATACGTAACCACAATCAAAGAGGAATTTCATATAGCTGCAGATAGAACAATCAAATTTAAACAACTGTGGCATTTCTGAACAATGATAACTAATAATTCACTGGCTGGAGGAACAAGCTGCACACCTTCAGAACACCTTTAGTTTCTTCGACATGTAATTCCCAAACAATACTGGGTTCATTGCAGGCAGTAAAATGTTCAAAAACTCACACAGTAATTAGTAGAACAACTTCCTGTTGCTGAACACTTAATGTCATGGGTCTTACACTAACAAGTTGTAAAAATGGAAGACAATGCTTACTTGAGGGCATATGTTTCAAGTACAGTAATATCAGCAGGGTTACATTTTGCACAAAGCCACAATTAACCACACAAAGTCTACACGGATTTCACTGATTAACTCTTTTACACATTCACTCTATCAGTGATATTCCTTCACATTATCTCTCTGTCCTCTTTTGGAGAATAAGCAGGTAAACTTCATGCACTACCACCTGCACCTCTTGCTCTGCTGGTGTGAAGGTAATTCTCTCTGTTTTTCAGACCTGTAATTTGTGGTTGATTGTCTGTTCAATGTTTGACTCATAAGGGCTTGAAAATTTTACTGTGAAAGTGCATTAATCTGGATGAACCTACCTGTAATTTCTGTTCTGTAGCTGGCTAATCTACTTGTGTTAAATCCAGTTAACAAACCCGAATTCATTCCAAGATCCAGGATTATTCTCTCTTTCTGGAACAGCCCCCAGGATTGTGAAAAACTGTGCGTGTTGTAAGCAAGAGTATTAAATACTGAGGCAGCAATTTTTTCAAAGGTACCTAAGATTTTAAAAGAATCATAACATGCTGAAAACACTAATATGAAAGAAACACTCATTGCAATATTACCTCCATCAATAGCCCCTTAATTCAATATCAGGGTAGGAAATTTTTGTAAATTGCAATCTACTTATTAATTCTAAATGTATTTTACAGAGGACAGAAATTTAAATCAAAATTGGCACGAAAGCATTGAGTCATGATGTGAATGACGGAAAGAGGTAGACTTTTTTAAGTTTTGGTGGGTTGTTTATGGGGTTTTAGAGGCTACTTACTGCACCACAGGTTTAGTTTACATTACTGGCTGCATGGCAGCATTGACTGATTTGTCTTGATGGAACTGACCCCAAGCCTGAATAGATAGATAGATAGATAGATAGATAGATAGATAGATAGATAGATAGATAGATAGATAGATAGATAGATAGATAGATAGATAGATAGATAGATAGATAGATAGATAGATAGATAGATAGATAGATACTTTATAATGAATGTTGATCCCCTGCCAAGTAATAGTAAAACCTAGTCAAGAATCCAGTGTCTGTGATCCAGTGGCACCCACAGCAGCTTAATGGCTTCATGTGCAATACCAGCCATATACATGCAATGAGTCCTCAAATCACTAAACTGGTATTTTGCATAGTTGCATTGCTATATTAAGCAAATTGGACTCTCCTGTAAATGTTTGACAGACCAGCAACTAAAATTTGCTACATTTGTTGCTCTGTCTGTGGTGTATTGTCATAAGAAGTACTGTTAAAAAACACCACGTGCACTTCTAATTAATAGAAAAGGGGAAATCATTTTATCATCTGGATTAAGTAAAGATTGTAGTTTACCCCAGCAGCTACATGTGCAAAGCCATAATCTGTACAGCATGGGACACTAGTTCACACCCAACATGTTCATTTCACAAGCCCATAGTGTTGCACATTATGGGTACCATGTTTCCTCAATGACACATCTACAGCTTGGCTGCAGGTTCTAATTTTCATATTTTGTTGACTGTTCATCATCTCCACAAAAACATTGCCCCAAACATGCAGGTTGTTTTCAAAAGTACTGGTGAAATACAATCCAGAGAATCTGTAACAGTGCAAGTAAAAATTTTCAAAAGCTATCAGACAGAACAAGAATCTTCCTGTTGCAATCACACTGTTAAAAATATTGGTTCTTTAATGGCACTTTTTGTTTTTTTACTGGATTGTCTGGTTCCTATTGCAGACAAAACATCATTTCATTCTGGGAAGGGTTCTTTGGATATTGCATTGGTGTTTTGGTTCTTTGTGCTTTGAAAAGCTTCCTCTTAGGTAATAAAAACCTTTAATGTATGGTAGACTACCTAGCAGAACACTAACAGATTAAGAAAAGCTGGACTTGATCTGTGTTACATACGATTGTTGCAAGAGTCCTTTTAATACCATAAGCCATTGTTATGCTCTACGGTGGGCTGGCGCCCCGACCGGGGTTTGTTTCCTGCCTTTCGCCCTCTGTGGGCTGGGATTGGCTCCAGCAAACCCCCGTGACCCTGTAGTTAGGATATAGCGGATTGGATAATGGATGGATGGATTGTTATGTTACAGATCTGTTACCACTTATTTATAGTTACTGAGTGCATGAAGCCTGTTACTGATCTAAATAAATAAAGCTTCTTTCTGGAACCTTCATGTGGATAGGTCTTTTGGGAACCAAAAATGGCTCCCCTTTGACATTGCCCTGAAGAACCATTCTGGCATCTTTATTTATAAGAGTGGATTTGAATACTGTACATTTTCATTTAGATTTTACTTAAAAATTACAAAAATATGAGAATGCAACCCTTATATTCCTTACCTTATAAACCTTATATAATTTCTAAGTAATCACACCTGAACTGATTAATTACATAATTAATGATTTAGTAAATGAATAGTAGAAACAAAAGGAAAAATATGAACAAAACTGAAAAAAAGATTTATAGAATAGTTTGGCTCGCCTCTCTTTCTCTTGGGTGGGGGTTAAATTTTGCTTTGTTCGACTTCATTTTATGGAAAGTTATCTGATTCTAATTAAAATCAATAAAATATACAATAAACCATACATATGCAGTAAAAAGTTAACAAGAAAGAAGGCCAAGATTTTCAGTTTTTGAACAAATTTCCCACATGCTCTTTTTTATTCTGAGCTTTATTTTATGATTATGAAAATAATTTACCTAAATGTTTATAATGTTGCTATGCCAACATTTTGTAAAGTTAACAACTCATATATTATTCAAGCTTTACCCAGATCTGCTGGATAATGCAATCTTTAGCCGGGTAATGCTACGTTTTATCCAATTTTCTAGCTTTACCCATAACATATACAGTGATCCCTTGCTATATCTCGCTTCGCCTTTCGCGGCTTCACTCTATCGCTGATTTTATATGTAAGCATATTTAAATATAAAGATTTTTTGCTGGTTCACGGATTTCTGAGGACAATGGGTCTTTTAATTTCTGGTACATGCTTCCTCAGTTGGTTTGCCCAGTTGATTGGCCATATTAAGGGACGCTATTGGCAGATGGCTGAGAAGCTACCCAACTTACTTTCTCTCTCTCTCTCTTGCGCTGACTTTCTCTGATCCTGACATAGGGGGTGTGAGCAGGGGGGCTGTTCGCACACCTAGATGATACAGACGCTCGTCTAAAAATGCTGAAAGATTATCTTCACGTTGCTACCTTCTGTGTGCAGCTGCTTCGTGAAGCGACATGCTGCACGGTGCTTTGCATTCTTAAAAGCTCAAAGTGCACGGATTGATTTTTGACTTTGTTTTTCTCTGTCTCTCTCTCTCTCTCTCCCTGCTCCTGACGGAGGGGGTGTGAGCTGCCGCCTTCAACAGCTTTGTACCGGCTGTGCTTCGCATACTTAAAAGCCAAACAGAAACAGCCCTATTGATTTGTTTGCTTTCCTCTCTGTTTCCTTTGAAGAGGAAGATATGTTTGCATTCTTTTAATTGTGAGACAGAACTGTCATCTCTGTCTTGTCATGGAGCACAGTTTAAACTTTTGAAAAAGAGACAAATGTTTGTTTGCAGTGTTTGAATAACGTTCCTGTCTCTCTACAACCTCCTGTGTTTCTGCGCAAATCTGTGACCCAAGCATGACAATATAAAAATAACCATATAAACATATGGTTTCTACTTCGCGGATTTTCTTATTTCGCGGGTGGCTCTGGAACACAACCCCCGCGATGGAGGAGGGATTACTGTAACATGTAAATGTTCATGAAGTTTGGACAGTTTTTGTAAACATACTTTAAAATGTTTTTGTCCATAATCTCCCTGGATACATTCAATAAGAAACATCCACATTAAACCATATATATTCATAATCATTGCTGTTTATTCTTCAGCAGTTTAAACAGTAAAAAAAAATTCTAGTCTTATAGAAGAAACAATATGTGCATAGAAATTAACCAGAAGCCTTTCAACAACTGGTCAGATAAAGGTTCTGGTTATAAGGATAAATATTTAGTTTTTGCTACAGTGTGAAAATGAACAGCTTATATAAGACCAACAATCAAAAAAACATGTCCAATAATTTGAAGATGATTATGAATTATGTGTACTCACAGTTAAGCCTTAGCTAAGGGTCACTTTAGACAACATGGAAAAAAGTATAAATATAAAACTTTAGATGTAAATAGGTCAGTCTTTGCATAGCTTTGCATAAATTACCAATAAATAATAAGATTGAACAACACTATTATATTGAAAATAAACTTACTTCATTATTCAACCATCTGTCCGCATTTATAGAACAATTGCTCAGTTGATACAGTGAACACCCACACAATATTTGATAAAACACTATTAAGTGATTCTTTTTATTGGACTTTAGCATCATATTATTAAAACAATGAAACAATTGTAATATCCTGAAATGCTAGTTGAATATATTGTGTATAGTAAAACTATTTAAAGCAAAGGAATCACTCTCTCTGTAATTTTCTATTTGGTAATATTACCAAGGAACAAGTCATGTTAAAATACCTAATTAGCAAAAATACCCTTTTTATCTTTTATCCTTAAAATTTCAACACATGCACATTTTAAAAGCTATTCCAGGCAATCATTGTAGATAAGAACATAACATGCTCCAATCCCTTCAGTGATGCACATTCATGGGGCGGCTGGAGACTCTCCTAGGAGCACTAAGGTCAAGGCAGAAAGCAGCTAGTCCATCACAGGTCCCACTCATGCCTCCATCCATACTCAGACTTGGACCAACTTGAAATCAAGAATCCACCAAACCTGTGTGTTTTAGGGAAATGATGAAATGAAAAACTACTGCATTAAATATATGCTGTAAATAAAGGAAGGAGTTAAATCAAGAAAAAGACAAATCAATTCAGGAGGCTCCAAAATGAGTTGTCTCAGTTTAAACATTAAAACATTACTTTGTTTTTTTTTTAGCTTGTCCACTTAAACTGCAAATATAACTAGGGTAGATAACCTAATCTAACCCACAGTAGTGTACAAAAGTTTGGAATCGCCAAGAAATGTTCATGTTTTTGATACAAATTGATACTTTTTTACTGAGGTAGAATGACATTCTTTTAAACATGTAGTTCAGACATTACTAATTTTGCAAATGGCTACTACTGCTTGGATTAGATGATTAGCAATTTATAATTCACATATGACTGCAAAACTCACTTTCAGCAGTCACAACTACAAGTGTCCTAATGTTAAATTTTCTGAGCTCATCCTTAAGTAATCACTTTTAAATGCTACTTGGTAATTAGTGAAAACTTTGTATCCGTTTTAGCCTATTATTCTGTTCAATAAAGAAAATAAATTGTCTTTCCTTGGTTTGCAAGGTTCATTAAAACCTTGATTATCCATCACTTGATTAACTGCCAGTCTCTGTTAATTGTCAGGGCCAAAGAAAAAAAAAATTGCGCACGCCAGCACCTACCTGTTACTGTACTACTACTGCTGTCCGGTACGCTGCAAGCTATGCACAATGGAACAACTCTCCTTTGTGCTAGCACAAAGTGTTCTTTCTCAGCACCACTTGTCATGCAGCGGTTTGAAATCACAGTGTCAGTTACGCAAACCTCAGTTTTAATAGCGTTACATACCTTTTCTCTGTTGTTATAATTAATCAACTATACTGTGTATGGGCAGCACGGTGGTGCAGTGGTAGTGCTGCTGCCTCGCAGTAAGGAGACCTGGGTTCGCTTCCCCGGTCCTCCCTGCGTGGAGTTTGCATGTTCTCCCCGTGTCTGCATGGGTTTCCTCCCACAGTCCAAAGACATGCAGGTTAGGTGCATTGGCGATCCTAAATTGTCCCTAGTGTGTGCTTGGTGTGTGTGTGTGCCCTGCAGTTGGCTGGTTCCCTGCCCGGGATTTGTTCCTGCCTTGTGCCCTCTGTTGGCTGGGATTGGCTCTAGCAGACCGCCGTGACCCTGTGTTAGGATATAACGGGTTGGATGATGGATGGATGGATACTGTACTGTATTGTTATGGCTGATAAACATAAGTATGTAGTGTTGGAATTGTCACAAAAAATTGACATATTTAAACATTTACAAATCGGCAAAAGTGCTTCAAGTATTACTTACAGAGTAGAAAGAACAACAATGAACAATATAAAGCGTGGAAACCACTGCCGGTAATGTTTTTCTGTATTAATGTTAATGTTCTTCTGTATTGTAATTTTCTTTTTAAATTCGGTTATATTATGTTTTGTTAATATGTTGTGGCATGCAAGCAGCTGGTGATGGGCTGTGGAGTGGAGGCAGAAAAGGTGGAATATTGTATAAGTGATGGGACTGGGTGAAGAGCTTCTGTTTTGTAAGGGGTGGACATGACTCTTAGGAGATGAATGACAGGAGAAAAAGGAAGTTGCAGCAGATGGAAGGTTTAAATTGGGATTCAGGAGACAATAAGCAAGAGTGTTTGCAGTTTGAAGATAAACAGAACATGAGTGGCAGGAGATAAACTGATTGGTAGGGAAAGCTTTCTTTTGTTGTTTTGGAGGTGTGCTCTGTAACCCAGACGATGGCTCTAAGAAAAATGTAGAAAATTCCAGTACCTCTAAGTTGTGTTTGCTTACTACTCTGGTTGTTACAATATTATATGAATTAATTCATTTTCTTAATACTATATTATACTTAATATTAACAGGTATAGTTCCATCCATCCATCATCAAACCAGCTATATCCTAAGTACAGGGTCACGGGGGTCCGCTGGAGCCAATCCCAGCCAACACAGGGTGCAAGGCAGGAAACAAACCCCAGGCAGGGCGCCAGCCCACCGCAGGGCACACACACGGGACAATTTAGAATCTCCAATGCACCTAACCTGCATGTCTTTGGACCATGGGAGGAAACCGGAGCACCCGGAGGAAACCCACACAGACACGGGGAGAACATGCAAACTCCACGCAGGGAGGACCTGGGAAGCGAACTCAGGTCTCCTAACTGCGAGGCAGCAGCGCTACCACTGCGCAACCGTGCCGCCAGATATAGTTTTGTAGTGTAAATAAATACAACTATTCACTAAATTAATCTACTGTATATCGTTTTTAAAGTAGCTGTTCTGTTATCCGTCTTTTCTCTTATCCATCAGTTGTCAGGACTGAGGCCATGACAACAACAACAACATTTATTTATATAGCACATGACAAATAAGAGAAAAGATATGACAGAACAGCTACTTTAAAAATGATATACAGTAGATTAATTTAGCAAATAATTTTATTTATTTATTTACATAACTGACTCTAAGATCGGGGGAGGGGTGATGTTAGAGCGCCTGCGCTTATTCAGTGCAGCAGGGACAACGCACATGTTGTTCTTTTTTTCTTTCAGTACACGTGGCTTCCCTGTTTATTTCTATATCTAGTGACTTCTCTGCCTGTCTGTCTCTCTATTACGCAGTGCTCTGTCTGTCTGTGTGTTATGGATCTTAAAAATAAGTTATAAGGACAGTTGTTCCTGTTAATTGCAGTCTCAATTGTTAAAAAAATATTTGAAAAGGAGCATCCCACGTGAAAATATAACGATCTCAGTAACTGACAGTGCATACCAATGTATAAATTTTATGTCCGTTTGAGGTTTAAAAGAAAAGAAAAAAAAAAGCAACACTTCATCCCCAGTGGGGAATCGAACTCAGGTCTGTGAGGCAAGGAAAAGCTGCTCTCTGCTAAGAGGCAAATCTTAGCGCGCTATGCCACAGAAGCTGTTGAATCATTCTTGAAGCTTTTGTGAAAGTGTTTATTTGATCTTTGGAACTCGGGCTTTATATATTCTATAGTTTATGCCTACTACATTTTGTAACATTTATTACTAAAATATGAAAAAGTTTCTGTTTTAACAATGTGTTTACACAGATTACTTTAGAATAATGATCTCTTATTTCCACTGTAAAACTCCACTTCACTCCCACATAATCAATCAAGGCGTGAGCTGGGAAAACTTCGCTCACGTTCTAAGTCGGTGGGGGGATGGAATAGCCGGCTGCTGGCAGCTTGTCTTTTATCAGCACATTTAGAGGACAAAGGATGCTGGCGGAGAGGTGTGAACGGATTTAAGAAGCGATTTAAGGTGGGCCGGATATACAAGTTTTTTCGTAGGCTCTGGTAATTCTAGTGTTAAAAAGTAAATGATAAATACCAGTGTCATCTGTAACAATGAAAAAACAACTCTGTAATGGTAGCTTTTCAGGGCAGAGTTTCAAATAAAAATACATTTGTAACTGGAAAACAAAAAGAAAGGGTTAAAATAGAAGAAATATTGAATCACTAAGAGCTGGACTATCCAGCTTCTGCTGATCTTTTGCCCAGTTTCTCGTTGATTCCTTAACTGTAAGGAATCTGTAACTCCATTAAATAAAGTGCAGCCCCAAATGTGTATATGCGAATCAAGAACTACAGTGATTCTCTCCAATGTTTTCACCATATCCAAGTAGTACATCTCTTACTTTAACTCTAATAACCCAACTATGCAAGCATTTGCCATCTGCAGAGGTCATAGTCTATTATCTGACGGTGTATTCATTCACTTATTTACACATCTCTACACACCAGCATTGTTTCTTTTAGCACTTCTGTCATACGTGTTACTCATTAACTTACTGAAGTGGCTTTGCTTGAACATTGACACAGGCAATCAGAAATTTGTTTAGGATAAACTTTGAAAAATACTGCCTTCACTTCTTATATATTTGAAAGCATTTTAATTTTAATCACATTGACGTGATCAGATCATTTTGTAAAACGTCATCCGTTCTGAGATGCTAAAAATGCATTAAAAGTTTCCTAATGGGTATACACTGTAAGAAAAAAGTGACTTTACAGTGAAAACTTCAAATAAATTGAAATGGAAAAAGAAAGTGGGAAAACTAACTGGACTTGTGTGTTTGAACAGATGATGAAATACAACTGTTTTTAAGGTTACATACAAGTAAAATGACACCAAAGCCTTAGAAAATATAGTCTGGGAGTGAAATAGTGGAGTGTTTCAGCCTGTTTGTGTGAACAACATGCAAAACATCACTATTATCTGGTACCATGACCAAAAATGGAGATGAAATGGTATCTCCATCTGTTTTTTATTTTGGCATTTACATAACATGTCTAATGAAATTATCAGTTCTGCATATTTTCTTGTTGTACATAGACCTGTGATGCAGGAGCTTAAAGCTGTAATAAGTTAAACATCAAAAATTGGGAGTGATCTGTGGTATAGCGGGTCCACAACTCCCATTCTAAGGCCAGTTTTAAAATAAATAATCACTGCGCTCACGGCTTAGCGAGGGGGCGTGGTGGTGTGTGGCTGAAGCGGTTCCTGAGGAGTTTGTGTGGTGGGCGTTTCTCGCCTAAGTGCACAGGTGAGAAACGGTCCACATCCATAATTGTTCCCAGGAGCTGCTGATTTGCCACAACTGCCACGTCCTCTTAATAAATAGAAGCGCGAGGCAGCTAAAGGGGGGAAGAAAAAGAAAGTAAAGAGGAAGAAAGACGGAGGTTCCTGGAGAGCAGGAAGCAGTGTGGCGAGAGAGCCAGTGTGAGCGAGCGAGCGAACAAGAGCGTGCAAGCTTGCAGGTAGGCAGCTGGAAGGTGAGCCCCAAGAAGGGTGTTTGGCCAACACTCGGTGGCAGAAGGAAGCGGTCGCTCCAGCTGAGCAAGCAAGGAGCTGGAGTGACCAGATGAAGGACGGCTGGCCACTTAAGGCCGTGAAGGCAGCGGGAGTCGGGAGGCTTGGTGGATGAAGTCCTTGATGTGAGCGTCCTGGTTGTCAAGGAAATCAAGTCTCGGTCTGGGTTGAGTGCGCGACCGAAGCCAGGGATCAGGAGGCCTCCAGACCAATCAAGCAGAGAAAAGATCAACTGCTGAGAGGGCAACTCTCCTGTTGCGGAGCCCAGACGGGTGAAGCAGGAGAGACGCCAGGTAAAAGACACTGGTCTCTGAATTGAGTTTTAAAGGACTGCTTCCAGCATTGTGTTTTAACCTCATTTTTAAAGGAGTGTTTTTTCTATTTATTGTTTTTTACCTCCATTTCACAACTGTTTTAATGGATTATTTATTTATTTGATGATGATTTTGGAGAACACTGCACTTTATTTAATTTGAACACTGTTTCTTTTTGATTGATTGTGTTTTAATAAAAGCACTTTGCACTTTTTATACCATCCCCTTGCTCGATTGTTGTGCCTCACTGCGAGCTCATCGGTGACATTACCGACGGTGTTGGGTTCAAGGACTCCCAGACAGAAGATGGAGTCGAACTCACATCGTCACATGGTGTCCCCTAGACTTTCTCGTATATTCAGATATAGGGATGGATATTTGAGGAGTAAACCGCAAGACAATGATTATATTTTTATATTATGTACATTAAAGAACCATCAAAAACAAATCAAATCAAATTAGTAATATACTGAACAATTATTATAAAAGTAAAGGTGAATAAATTGGACTCTGCAGGTGCATGAATAAAAGGTAAAGTACAACTTACAGTTAATGGAAATAGCCCAAAAGTTGATAGAAATCTACGTTTTGTACCTAATACTTGTATGAAAAATTTGGTTGAACTAAGTGAAAGCGCACTCACGTTATTGTGTTTAAATACACACACATACACACAGACACACAGACATAATCCCAAAATGATATTTTTGGACTCAGGGAGGTCTAAAACGTCAAGATTCATCAAAATCTAGAAATGGAATTTTTGGAGAATTCCAATACTTTCCCTATACTTTGCATACAAGAAAGTCGGGGAGGTCTAAAACGTCGAGATTCATCAAAATCGCAACATTGAATTTTTTTACAATTACAATACTTTCCCTGTATTTAGTATACGAAAAGTAAAGAGATAAAAATGGATCATAGAAGAGGTATAAAACAAAAAAAAAAAACTTTCACTGGTTTGAATTCATGGACAACAAATTCACAGCAAGAAGCTGTATAAAATTCCAGGGACTCCGAAACATAGTACCTACTGAATGTCTCAGGTTCTACTGTAACCCTGAGTCTTTTCTTGTATTTAAAGGGACGGAAACTTTGACTTTCAAGCTACATTGAGTCTTTCTTAATCAGTGGGTCTATGTTAACGTAATAGGTTTACCTTCTGCTGTCTGACAGATTTATTCCCATTCATCGTGTCACCTTTCTTAAACAAGTGCACTTAAAGAATTTTCAGTAACACTTTAGTTTAGATACTGCAAAAATGCATGTATTTCTCATTTACTGTTATGTAACAAGAGTAAATGAGTAATAGGTGCATTTTTGCAGTACCAAAACTTAAGTGTTAACTGAATTTTCTTACAGAATGTTTTCCGCAGTTTCTCTGCTTGCTGCCCCTGGTGAGCCTACACCCCTAAAATGTAATCAAAATATGTGGATTTCTTGCAAATATAGCCAATTGTGTCATGGTTGCATGTGGTTTGTGTGCTACCCAATTAATTATAATAAAAAAATAAAAATAAATCACAAAAATAGACAGGCATCTGAATGTTTTGTGCAGGTATTTTACAATATGGAATGTCTCTTTTAAAAGTAAAGAGGTGAGATTTGAATGACAGAGAATTAATTCTGGTGTTGTTAGAAACAAAAGGATGACACACAGTAGCATATTGTTTCATCGCCAGCATTAAATGACTACATTTTAAATTGTTTCTAACTCAATGTGAACTATGTAGCTTGCACTTGCTTTTTCATAGTGCATAGATCTGCCTTAGTATGGATGATTTTCAGACTGGTCTGGGCTTGGCATATGTTTCTAGTATCGTCTGAGATTTTTATAGATGGTAAACATTAAGTCTTAACTTTCCTCTTTAGTCACAGACTGCAGAAATGCAGGGACATATGAAGTATTCTAATTCTTTATTTTTAGTAGCTGCTATGCCCAATGGTCACTTTAATAGAGCTTTGGCACTGTTAGCAGCACTCCATCAATGCAGCGTTTATGGTAAAGTAGCTGGACAGAAGCCACTTTTGAGTAAAAGCCATATGACCGCTTGCTTGAGAGTTTGCCAAATTTCATTCTCTGGTCTAATGGGACAAAAGTTGAACTCTTTTGTCCAAACTCCAGGCACTATGTCAGGAGCAGACCAGGCAGAGCTCATCATGGTGAAGCATGGTGATGACAGCATCATGCTACAAGGGTGCTTCACGGTGGCAGGTACACAGAGACTGATCGGAATTGAGGAAAGTATGAATACAACCAAATACAGAGAAGTGCTTGAAGAAAATCTGCACACAACCTCCAGCTGTGGAAGGAGTTAATCTTTCAGCATGGCATTGTTTTGAAACATACAGCCAAGTCAGTGCATGTGGTCATGTGCTGACAGATGCTGTTCTGGAATCACAAAATGCATTAATGGATGCTATAAGATATGTAGCCAATTAACTACAAAATGTAAAGGCAGTACTATGTAACATTGATCAGAAATCAAATGAATGGTTAAAAAAAAATGCTACAGTACATCTACATACCTGTGTTTACATTCTGCTAATTATATTCAATTGAAGTTGTAACACTGTCTGATTTGGTTAATCAGTTCCTGGTTGTTCAGGGTCAGGTCCACCATACCGCAACCCCTCAGATACATGCAAGCCATGATTTTGTGCCACATTATGCAGCATACTACATGCTTGCACAATGTGACACACTTTCTGTGGACTATACAGCAGCACTCCATCAGAGTTATCCAGGCAGTGCCAACGGCCCTTAAGCTGCCGTATAGTACATTCTAACACAGTCCAAGCCTGAGAGTGGAGGTCATTATAACATTATCTTCTTCAGTCAGTGGGTTGGCGAGCAGGGTGAGAAGCCATGTCTTCAGAGGGCACCCGCTGTCGCCTAAGTAATCGTGTTAAATGGTTACAACATACAAATAACTTACAATTTTGACCAAAGGGGTAATATTAAATGCCCTATCTTACCAAGAAGCCAGCCATCATGCACAACACCATTTTCAAGTTTGTTCCCAACTCAGGATGAATGAATCATAAGTTGAACCAGGCCATCTCACGACAACATTAATGAGACACATTTTCGCATGACAGATAATATTCACATAAATAGAGTGTAAAAGCTTTCTTTTTATATAAGCACATTCATTCTGTGATGGGACCTTTATAGCAATATGTGAGCAGTCAACCGCTCTGATTACACTTCGAAAAGTGGACATTGCTGCGAATTCTGCTTTGATGTCTGCCTGTTAAACCACAGTGTAAAGAAATCTTATATATCTAGATGACAAGTGGACAATACCATCACATTCAGATGGCATAGCGTGACTCAGTGATGACTGAGAAATACCTAATCAGTCAGCTGAAAAGCTCCTGTGACTAAAAACCTGAAGGTGGACAGAACTTGCAAAGGAACAGGTAGAGCACAATTCCTTACAGTCCGCCTTTGTAAAGCCAGTGCCAGTTCAACACACAGCTCCAAGAGGATAACTCTTGGAAATCTGAATTGACTTAGGTTCCAGTCATCATCATGTGCCAAGAAATCAGTATGCTCTTTAACACTAGAATTACCAAAGCCTACGAAAAAACTTGTAAACCCGGCTCACCTTAAATCCCTTCACACCTCTCCGTCAGCGTCTTTTGTCTTGTAAATGTCCCGACCAACACAAGTAGCAAGCAGCCTGCTTTACCATCCCCCCAACCACCGCAGAAGTGGCAAGAAGTTCTCCCAGTTCCAGCCCTGATTATCTTCGAGTGAAGTGCTGGAGTTTTAGACAGGAAATAATAGATTGTTATTTGGAACACATGCATTTCATGTGTGTTCCGTGTCTACAGCAATCTATGTAAACACATTGTTAAAACAGAAAGGTTTTTCATGCTTTAGTAATAAATGACAAAATGTTGACATGAACTGTATAATGTGTGAAGGCTGAAGTCCAAATATCAAATAAACACTTTCACAAAAGGTGTAAGTGCAATATGACAGCTTCCATGGTGCAGCAGTAAGAACTGCTGACTTGTAATCAATAGGCCGCGGGATCGATCCTGGGTGTCTCGCAAATTTACCATTTTGAGTTATGAGCTGCTCTTATTGTTAATATTATACAAAAAAAAAATACATTTGATTTGCGTCTGTAACAGCTGGTGTAAATTTATAGTACTTGTAAAAGTTAGCAGCAGAAGAGTACACCTTTTTCTTTTCTTTTCTCTGTATTTGTCTTCCTCTTCTGACTCTACTCCTCCTTTGGAAAGCTTCATCTTCTTCTTCCTGACTCTGGCTGTCCGATTGAAGGCAGGCGTTTACTTTTATGGTTCACCTGGGAGTACTCCAGGTGGCTCATTAGCAAGGTCTGGAATCATTCTCTGGTCTGGTGAGAGCCCAATGTAGGGTTCTGCAGCTGCCCTGGCAGCTGCCAACAGGGCTGTGCCAGACTACAACTCCCATGGAGCCCTGTGGGGATCCGAGGTGCCGCTACAACCTGGGGGGTACATACACGTACAGTGTATATTTTAACAATAATGCAAAGTACATACTTTGTACACAATGGTAAAGCAGTTCATGACAAAAGCTTTGCAAAACTGATCAATGTGTAGCATCTAAAAAATAAACTTTAACTTACTTCTAATAGTTTTTTCATTTTATAATATTGAGTAGAAAATATTGCTGAGAAAACAGTAAAACGACAAGACCAAATAAAACACACACACACAAATCATTGCATTTTATAATATGCTCCATTTTCTAACAGTCGGTTGTGTTATCATAGTGAAAGGGAATTATAGATGAAATACATGAGTATTATGCATAATGAAAAGGTGACAAAAATGACAGTAACAATTTACCTGAAATATGCTGGTGATAAGCCACTTATGTTTTTTTCTTAGTCTGAATGTTAATGAATTTTTGAAATATAGCAGAATAGAAAGTGTTTGATTATTGACTAAAGGCACCTTTTATATTTTTTTTCCAGTTTTTTATATAATTCTCATAAAAAAATGGAGACACATACACACTTGACACTTTAAAATTAAAGCTACCCTTAAATCACATCATTTACATTTATTGTATTCTGTATATTCTGTGCTTAAACTTTGATCCAGAAAATAGTCATCATCATTAATTAAACAAAACACATTTCATAAAATGCCATATAATTCCTGAAAGAGTAAACTTTCTCACTTGAAAATAACTGAAACTGTTATAAATATTTCATGTGTATTTAGAATGAAAAATGAAGCAATAAAAGGTGTGGGTATTGAAATGCAACATTAAATGTCAAAAAATGATAACGCATCCAATTTGGCAACTTTTAGTGAAATGTCAGTGACATGATCTTCTATCATGTCAGATGTAATAATAGTTTCTGAAAAAAAACAGTGGGGAGGAGTAAAGAAACTTGGAAAAATGAAAAAAGTGCCCCTTTGACCTTCTTTGATATCATTTTTATGTATAAAATCACAATTAAAGATTATTGCAGATTCCTTGATTTCCTTACTCCTCTTCTTCTTTCTTCTTCTTTCGGCTACTCCCGTTAGGGGTTGCCACAGTGGATCATCTTCTTCCATATCTTTCTGTCCTCTGCATCTTGTTCTGTTATACCCTCCACCTGCATGTTCTCTCTCACCACACTCATAAAACTTCTCTTAGGCCTTCCTCTTTTCCTCTTCCCTGACAGCTCTATCCTTAGCAGCCTTCTCCCAATATACTCAGCATCTCTCCTCTGCACATGTCCAAACCAATGCAATCTCGCCTTTCTGACTTTGTCTCCCAACCATCCAACATGAATTGACCCTCTAATGCACTCATTTCTAATCCTATCCACCACAATCATAGAAAAAAATATATATAGCCATATTTTAAAATAATAACCCAAATTAAAAAGTCATCACACTGACATAATTAAATTATGATCAGGGAATATGAAAAGTTAATAAATACAAAAATGTGTCTTTTTTTAGCATGGTACATTATTGAACAATTAAAACAATTTACATCTGACTAGCCCTCTTAGTTTGCAATATGCATTATATACTTTAGGTGCCTCAGTGGATGTGTATTTAAATTTTTTTCTGAAATTGCATTGTTTGTTTAAGTTTTTTCAGTCTTTGTAATTTTCACCTGGTCCCTTTTCTCACTTGTATGTGTCTTGAAGAGCTATATTTAAACCACCTGATTACCACTGTTCTTTGCTGTTGTCTTCATCTACTTTTGTGCTTCTCTGCTTTTTTTTGTAAATTCCTTGGTCTTCTGACTTTTTTCTTTAGCTGTTTTGGGTCTTGTTCTTAGTTCTTGCTCTTGGTTGTTTCCTTTTCTTTTTTGGGGACTCCTTTTTTGGATAATTTGTTATTTTGAAATGTAATCTTTGGTATAAAAATTTTGGTCTTTTGCTGAATCTTTTTCAATATTATTTCATAAATTTGTAATTCTGGAGTATCTTATTCTTTAGTGTTATGAAACTTAATGAAACAAATCTGTTTTTGACAAACATACACAATACACTGATATTTGATATTTGTAGTCACATTCCCATAATGATTTAAGAGTTGAATGGTGTATTAAACCTGTCTTTAGATTCTTACGCTTATGTTTAACGCACTCTATCAAAAAAGTGACTAAATAATTTTATATTTCTTAAAAGATTATAAATTATCAGCCTCTTGGTGGTTTCTCTACCCATATTAATGGCAATATGTTTCTTATGTTCAGAGTTATGAACCGATTACCAATTTCCATAACAGTTTCCTCTTTTCTGTCAAGATTTGCCAGCATTATACCATTGATCTTTCTGACCACACTCCAATTATCCTGATAAGACGAATATCAAAAAACTATGATTTATTCTGTAATTTGTAGCGTAGCTTACTATTAACAGATGAAATGTATCTATAAATAAAAGGGATATCTTTGTTAAAACTAAGAGATATAGTATCTGGGAGAACTCTCTGGGTAACTCAGGATAGTGCTTCTTATGGGATATATAATATTGTCTCACAAAAATAAATTGTAAACAAGAAAGATAATAGAATCAATCAGCAGTAACTAAAATAAAATTTGAATGTATATTTTCACCCACTCTACAAAATAAAAATAAAAACTGGACTTCTAAAAAGAATACAGTATATTAAAAAGATGACCTACTATTCTTTATATTATGCTATTACTATTAAGAACATAAATAAAAGGCTAATAAAATGATATCCCATCAAATGCATTATTAAGAACTTCATCAAACTCCCGCAGAAATCAGTCATGCAACTGGAACCACAATTACTGAGCATAGGGAAAAAACCTAAAACTGCAGCAGTCTTGGAAATCATGTATAGATGAACTGGATAGACCTTTAGTGCTGTCCAAGATTAAGGATGCTGTTAAATCTATAAGACCTATAGTCTATTAAAGAGGAAATAATAACGTTAAGATTCTGGCCAAACTTCTTCCAAGCAGAAAAAAAAGGTGATCCCATTTCTTGTCTGGCAAAAAGAAGAAGGGTTTGCTGAAATGTCTCTGCTCACTCAGGGTGATGTCCTTTCTCTCAGATGCTTATTCTCCCTGAGACTGAAGAACTGGGATTTCTAACCTGGAGTATTTAGATTACAGAACAGCCCTTTAATCCAATGGAGCTAAAGAAGAGCTTCTTTGACCAATTGGTCTATTGTAGTTATTCATAATTACTGCTCTCTCACTCTCTCTGCCTCCCTACACTCACTTACTGTATATATATATATATATATATATATATATATATATATATATATCTATATATCTTATATATATACAGTATATACAGTATGTGTGTGTGTGTGTGTGTGTACACTGACCAACCTTATATGCCTACCTACTGGCCCCTTATTCCACTCTACTTCAAGCACTAAAATAAAGGGAAACTTTGCTTCCTTTTTTCCTTAAAACCACAATTGTCCCAAGGAAAGGACAATAACAGTTGCCCTCAATCAAATAGTAAGTGTTAAGTAAAAGCTTTATATATTAATATCAGTGCAAAATAACTATATAGTGCTCAGTTTGCCTTTCCATAACTTATCCAAAACTTATATTTTGTAGATACTTCTAAGACAGCATGAGGAGTAGTGTGTACTCAAATTGTTAATGAACAGGAACACCTCATAGTATTTCTGAATGGGAAAAACAGGATCTTGCTATGAAGTATGGAATTTCAAAGTTACTGCATTGTCTTTAGGGAAGAGAATTTACCTTGCTCACTGACAATATTGCACTCCAATGGATAATGTAGCAGATGGATTGTAACCCTAAGAAGGCTATGTTGTTCCTGGACCTTTTGTTTGAAGATAGTACACAAAAAAAGGAGCTCCCCATGGTAAGAGCTCATGAGAACTGAATTAAGGGAGATGCAGGGAGATATGCTCACAGATGCCAGTGAAAATAAATATCTGTCTATTCTCCCCACAGTTTGGAAATGAAGATTCAGTGACACAAACCTGACTCCCTCTATTTGCTTGCCTAATTGTCCACCTCTGAAAAGAGTCTGTTAATCCACTTAATTTCCAAATCCAGATTAAAGGCCAACATTGTTTCACTCTACTCTCCTAATCACTGCAATAGACATTGCCAATGATTTGCTAGTGCATCCATCATTACAACCTTAACTTCACATTATTACTTGTAATAACCTAGGATATTCACAACTGGGTCTCTAGGCCTTTTTATCTCTTTCTGCTTGTTTTTAACGATGTATTTTATTATTTTAAAAATCTTTAGAGGTTCACTTTTGAACAATTGTAAATTTATTTAACTTATAGAAGTTTATGTGAGTGAAAGATGTGTGAATACAAGCAGTCTGTGTCAAGTAAGCACTGTAGCAACAATGCACTCATGCCGATACCTAATTTGACCATATCTAAACAATAATAGGTTTAAGTTTCAGAGAAAAGGAGTAGTGGGAAATGTTACTTTGTTGATAAAGGCATAAACAGCATCTTAATGACATTCAAAATATTTTTTTTAGCCTGTTACTAGCATGAAATAATATTCCCAAACTATACCAGTACCTCTGGATGCAGAATGTTTTAGTGGTCAGTAGAAAAGAAAAAGCTGTCAATGATCCCCATAGAGTTAATGTGTTGTAGTAGATGTCTTATAAAAGTACCAGTGCTCTATCACAATTTTCTTCTATTCAGAACACTTCCAAAAGTGAAATTGTCACAACCAAACCCCAGAGTCTTGAAGGCAATTGCTATACATGTTATTGCAAATCAAAGATCAGAAAGGGGGGTTACCCCTGAGAGTTTCACACAAATCATTTATGGATGTCAGACTGACGACATGGTAAAGGGAAAATCAGGATTTGGACACCAAACAACACCCAAAGCCATCCCTCTTGATGCCACTGGCTATATCATTTATAGCTGACAGAATGCCGCCTCCCAGAAATTTGGCTACCCTAGGCGACCGACTAGTGCGCCTATATGGTATAACCGTCCTTGGTTCCGGATGAATGTTTAAACACCCTGTCTTTAGGGTAGATTGAATTACAAAGGACACAAGGCCTAACTGAGTCTAGTGGTGCCGCTAATTATATTTCATCAGCTGACAAAGTAATTTCCACCAAAAACATTTAGCGTTGTCTATTAATGTGGTTCTCATCCCAAAATTAAACTGAACCTCCTATGCACACTTATCTATCAAGTCAGAAGACCCATCAGAGTGAAAAGAATTCATCTAAATGTAAGTTGTATTGGGTTCAAGCACCGCTACCATCACATGTCTCATGTTACATACTTTTTTAACACTTCAACAATGACACTGAAATGTTTAGCTTTCACTGTCTCCTTTAACCACTGCAGTTTCTATGTAATAGCTAGGTTCTACCAACATTCTTTCTACAAACTTTCTTTGGTCATGTCTTAGCTGGCTAAGAATGTAAAGTGTAAAAATTGTAATTGCTTTGTTTTTAGATCAATAGGCTCCTACCCCTGATACCCTGAACTGAATTAAGCTGGTTTGGGGATGTTAGGCTATGTTAAAAAAAATAAGACATCTACAAAATGTGTCAAATCTAAATTATGAAAACTGAGACACTGATTGCTTTTTCTTTTCTATTGAGCACTAAAATGTTATTTTGGTTGTCATTCTGTATATGCTCTATGCTTTATATTAGTCGGGAACATTCCATGAAGCCAGACAGAGATAATTGTATTCATCAAGTAGCACAGCTTTAATAGGAACATAGCAGAAAAGAAACCAGGGAAACCAAGAAATTCAGGGATTTAGCTAATCCCTGGGGGGTATTTTTCATACGTGGATTACTTGTTTAGCCAGATGTAATTGTTGACGATTTGGCCTGATCCTGGATCTGTCAGTTTTTCAAAACTCTTGCTGGAAGTGTTGTCATAGCAACACATCCTAATCCTCAAACCTGCTCGGAGCAGGTTTGTTCTACGTAAACAAGGATTAGTTTACACACGAAATCAGTGACGGTGCGTGGAAGTCATCCAGTCATGGCTTCGCCGTTCATGAATGAGCGTCCAATTTATATTGGTGCACAAATTATACGAAGAGAATTTCATATAGAGAGGGTTTTGCGCGATCGGCAAATCCTTTATTGCTCCCGGAGGAAATTCTTTTTGAAAGATACCGCTTTAGCCGAGGGGGAATATTGTACCTCAAAGATTTATTAGCATCTTATATTCGAAGTCAAACTCGGCGAAGTCGGCCTCTCACAACCACACAGACAGTATGCATTGTTTTGAGGTTTTTTGCAAGCGGCACTTTTTTATATACTGTAGGCGATGCAGAAAATCTAAATAAAAGTGCAGTTTGCCAGTCAATTCGTAAAGTCTGTTTGGCTCTGAAATATTTCCTTCAGGTTTTCATAGTGTTTCCTGGACACCTGCGTGTGCAGACAATAAAAGAGGCGTTTCATGCCATTGCAGGTAGGTAATACACAGGCAAAAACACCCACAGTTCCATGAAGAATCTCAATCAGCCTAACATTCTCATTACCAGGATTTCCAAATGTGATTGGGGCACATGGGACTGATCACAGTGGAGTTTGATCAAACATTATTTGGAAAATGTACATCTCCTCCTGATGAATAATCAGACACAGTGTCTTCATCAAATATTTGACCTTTGTCAATATCTCGTTGGTCAGACACAGGCTCAAGGGATATGACATTCTCTGCAACTAACCCAACAAAAAAGTGGGCTATATGGAACATACCTATGGCACACATGGAGGACAAATATATGCAATGACCATCCTTTACCTGAAATGAAGTGACCACTGCATCCTGCCACTGGTTCTGAGGACGAGCTTCCCCCTGGAATGCCCTCAGAAACAGGGCGATGGGCATTTTGCTGGAGAGCCAACTCTTCTGCAGGGGTTAGGTCTGGACCTTGTGGACCTCCACCTGTTTTTTGCTTGTCTGCCTTCATATTAGCTTTAAAATTAATGTTTTTTATATTATATATGATTATTTACAGTATGTGAAAAATTCTTTAAATAGTTATATACCAATATTTACCAGTTTGAAGTATATTCTTGTACTTCACTTTAACCTGTTCCCATGTTCTGCTTGTGCTCACGTTTGATGTGGAATTATGACATATTAAATAATAATTAATCTGACACATAGGAAATGAAACGCTGCATTCAGTAAGTACAATGCACACTACTTAGCGTTTGTCGGCCACTTTTTGCCAGCCGTCTTTTCTGGTTTGGGCTGCTTTTGCAGTGTTATACCTTGTGCATATTAAATCTTGAAATTCTTCATGTCCTTCGAATAAAAGGTCTTGCGCCGCGTGTGTGAAAAAAAAATGTGCCCGTTCTTTCGTCATTTTGTTACAGCCTATCAAAGACTTGCTGATCATGTTTTCTAGACTCAATATATATGGACTTTTCACTCAACGCGGGCGCGCGCATTCATCTCGGATGATTAGATCCAGCTAAACTAATCTAATACACGGCTGCGTTTGAAAAACCGACTTATCCCGGATGAGTGTCACCGGCATTAACTTATCCACGATGAGGCACCTGATCTCGGATGATTTAAGCGACGTACGAAAAATACCCCCCTGAAGTTAGCTAAACTCAAGATCCAAAATATCAATTGTTTGCTAGTCAAGGTTTCAGAAGATTCAGAAGATTGCTACACTCTTAAGTCTATAACCAAACTATTTCCAGAACCAGAAGATTATAAACAAAGCAGTGCAAGGAATAATGTTAATTTGTGACACTACATAGTGCAATGAATACAGTAATAATCTTTTTAAATACTGCATGATGCCACATGTCACATGGCATCCTTTGCCTAGTAACCACATACAATCACAACAATCAGATACACTAAATGGCAGTGCTCTTAAAAACCAGCCCACAAAATGCTGATGCCCAAACAAATTAAAACCAAAAATGGTGACACCCAGAAAAATATCTCTAACAAAGATATCACTGTTACTGGCGTAACATTATGAACAACTAATAAAATTAAAAATTATTAACTGTTTCTTGGCAGAAGAATTTCATAAACAATACTCTGCTTCTCTTATAATTTTTTAAACATTGGCAGGAAAAACGAAGAAAATCCAAATTCTAGACTTTTGGTCTTTTTATTTATTTATAATTTTGACACAAAAGAACAGCCTCATTTTCTTTCATAGAGCACAGGTCTGATGGTTAACCTCTGCTACTGCATGTAACACAAGCAAAATGTCTGAAAACCCCACATTTAGTGACAGACCATATTGGATTGCAATGCGAGAATCTACGCAGCTTCTGATGTTGGCACAAAAAAACTTGAATATATATATATATATATATATATATATATATATATATATATATGTGTGTGTGTTTAAAACAATTACATAAAGAGACATAAAAGTGAGAAATGTGAAGAAATGCCTCTAGATACTACCATGGGTGTAAAAGATTTTTTTCAAGCTTTATTTAATTTTGAGGCAATGTGATGTAAATAAGCACTCTAACTGTGAAGTGCAAATTTGATCATATGGTGATTATACAGTATCTGCTTGTTTCCATTCATACAAAATATACGGTGGGAGGTGTGAATCACTTACAGCTTTACTAATTAACCTCTGAAAGGTTGGTTAGATAAGTGTTGACATAAAAAAAAGACGTTAGTGTTTTAATTCTATTTTCGTGAAGCATTGTACATCTCTGCCGTGTTAAGCTGACAAGTTAAATTTTTGTATGACATGTATATTAGACTGGCAGGTTTAACTACGAGGAAAAATTAAACGCTAAGCACACTGCATCAGATCACTTCCATTACAAATAGTATACAGTAACATGACATTTAGCTAAAAAGCGTAGACTGAATGTACACTCAGATGTTCTGAAGAACCTTCAACTGTTCTGTAACTGATCAATAAATAAAAAATAATAATGTAATCAATATAACAAAAAATAAGAAGCTGCAAACATAAATTCAAACAATAAAGTGCAGCAAACAGGACAAAAAGTAGAAAGAAGCTTCACAGTTTAAATTAGTGTCTGATACAGGTGCCATTATTACTACAAATAAACAAATAATCAACAATTTCAATAATACTTTTTTAATACTAAAATCCCTGAAGCCTATGAAAAAACTTTTAATCCCGAGCCACCTTAAATTCCTTTGCACCACTCCGTCAGTGTCTTTTGGTTTGCAAATGTGTCGATCAGCACAAGCAGGAAGCGGACTGCTATCCCACCAATAACCCCCCCCCCCCCCCCCCCCCCCCCTCCCCCTCCCCCCCCCCCTTCACTGCAGCTCAAGTCAGACAAAAAGTTCTCCCAGCTCCAGTCTGTTTATTTGGTGTGAAGTACCTGGAGTCGTATTGGGTATATAATATACAGTATCGCTTTAGGAACACTTGCATTTCATGTGTGTTCCGTGTCTGCAATGATCTGGGTAAATGTAGGATGACATGAAATGCGAGGCAAGAAATGTTGAACACATAGCTAAAACGTAAACTTTTTTCATTTTATAGTAGTAATGACAAAATTTTGACATAAAGTGTAGAATGTGTAAAGACCAAAGTCCAAATATCACATAAACACTTTTACAATAGGTACAACTATAACATAACAAGTGCACTTTTATTCAAGAATATAACCAAAGAAAAAGCAATTGGGTTAGGGCAGTGTTTCCCAAACTCGGTCCTGGGGAAACCCTGTAGCTGCAGGTTTTTGTTCCAGCCGGATTCCTAATCAGTGACAACACCTGATAGAACTGATCTCATTTAACTAGCTGGTATTTTTTTTTTTTGTTTTATTCGACATTCAGAAAAGCATACCGGCATGATTTTTACATTTATAAGACATTTAGAAATATTTCTGCTTTTGCTATAGATTTAAATGCTTAACTTTCTTTTGTTGATTTCATTGTACTTTGCCCTTTCTCTGTGCAGTTTTTCCCCCTTTGTTGTATCTTAATAATGACAATTTTAAACAAGCAGATCAGACACCCAGGCAAACAACACTGAATAATCAAAGGCTGCAACTACTTGAGTCAGACCCACTAATTAGTAAATAATGGATTAATTAAACAATTAGAACATCTAGAAAAGTAGAATGAAAATCAAGATGAAAATACTGTTAAAATGAAAAAAAAAAACATTATTCCTATATAACTGCTTGGTACAATTTAATATTTTTTTTTAGCAAACTTAGTTTTGTCATTTCTATATTGTTCCCTAAACACACTTGGGAAATTTCAGTTCAATTAATTAGCCCAGGAGTTCAATTAAAAACAGAAGCTGGTTGGAACAAAAACCTGCAGCCACAGGGGTTCCCCAGGACTGAGTTTGGGAAACACTGGGTTAGGGTACGATGCTGACACGACCACTTGGCTGAAGCAGCGATAAGAGCTGCTGACTCATAATGAAGAGGTTGCGGGTTTAATTCTGGGCCCTTCCTAGATTTACTGTTTTGAGTAGTAAGCTGCTCTTATTGTTACTATTATAGAATAAAAACGTACATTTGATTTGAGACTGTAACAGCTGGTGCAAATTTATGGTACTTGTGAAGGTTAGTTTTTTGGATTTTTTTTCTTCAGTTTTATTCTCTCAGGCACGTTCACGCTGCCCTCGATCTGACACTCCTGTTTTCAAATAAAGACGTGCTATAACAGAGGTGAACTCAGATGAGGATGATGTTTCTACATCAGAGGAAGAAAACAGAAGCCCTCCCCGCAAGAAACGTGCAGTCACACATAAGAACAATGCAGCTGCACCAGGCGTAAAGGAGAAAGATGGCACCGTTTGGATGCAGCAACAGGTTGGCCGTCATCCTGCCAATGAATCTGCCATAAACACGTCCTTCAACAAAACAGTAGGGCATACAGAGCTCGCCAATGTATCATGCAAAGTTCCCTTTGCGATTATTTTTTTTGATGATCTTTATATGAAAAATATTTCTATGTTACTTATGTAAACGCCACATTGAATGCTGTTTACCTATATTTGTTTACTTATCTTCCTACAGAGTAAAGTCAAAATAGACTGCAGAGCTTCCTGTGTTTCATTGACATAGGCATGCTGACAAAGTACATATGCAATGCCACTCCTTATTTAGGAAAAGATCAGTTAGATAAAGTGTGATGGTAGCTTCCACCTGCAGCTGAAGTCATTTCAGTACGTGAGCAACTCTTCACACTAGTGTTTAGATCTGGCAGTGCCATGCTGATGGTGTATGTGCCCAAAAAGAAGAAGTCTGACTGGATTCTCTGTACCATTGCTCACGTACTAGATAAAAGGCACATCATTTGACGGTACAATAGTGATAATTATGGCTTAAGTCCATTTGACCAACATACAGAGGGAGTCCTCAATTGTCCAATTGCAATAAATTAACTCATTTAAATTTCATTTTTATTTTTGTATAGAGTTCTTTACTGAGTGTAAGCTCAGAGTACTGTGTACATGAGCACATTTTGGAATCTTGGTTTACAGTGGACTGATAAGTATTCAAACGCCTTTGTGTCTTGCACACTTTATTGAGTTGTAGATTTAATTTTAAACTGATAAACTTGCTATTTTAGTCCATCAATCAACAGTCAATAACACATGAATGACAAGGTGAAATCATGTTTTTAGAAATTTTTACAAATTTATTTAAATTAAAATTTCCCATTGACGAATTCATTCAGACCATTTACAGTGATGCTCCAAATTGTGTTCAGGTACATCCAGTTTGCTTTAATTATCCTTCAGTCAAATTGAATTGACTGCATACACTTGTGTATGTAAAGTCCCACAATTCACACTGCATGTCAAGACCTCTTTGATAAAACTGTGGTGAGCTATAGATCAGACCAAGGGTATAAAACCATTTCTAAAGCATTGAGTGTACCCAGTAGCACAGCGGCTTCAATAATTGTGAAATAGAAGAAGTTTAAAACCACCAGGGCTCTTCCTAGTGTTGACCATCCAGCCAAACTGAGTAACCAGACAAGAAGGAGCTTGGTCAGTGAGAACACAATGGTCATTTTAACATAGCTTCAGAAGTTCTCTGCTGGAATGGGAGAACCTATTGTAAAGACAAACATCTCAGCAGCACTCCTTCAATAAGGATCTTATTGTAGAGTGAATAGACAAAAGCCACTCTTGAGTAAAAGGCAGAGGACAGCTCACTTGGACTCTGACAGCATGAGGAAAAACTTTCTCTGTAAACTTATTTTGTGCAGATCCATAAGCATTATATTTGTAGAAGACCAGGCAGTACTCATCACCTGCCTAATACCATCCCTACAGTGAAGCATGGTCATGGCAGCATCATGGTATGGGTATGCCTCACAGTGGCAGGGACAGGGAGACTGGCCAAAATGTAGGAAAGAATGAATGCAGCTAAATACGGAGAGGTCCTGGAAGAAAACTTGCTTCATTGTGAATGTTGCCTCAGACTGGAGTGACAGTTCAACTTTCATCCATCCATCTATCCATTATCCAACCCACTATATCCTAACTACAGGGTCACAGGGGTCTGCTGGAGCCAATCCCAGCCAACAGAGGGCGCAAGGCAGGAAACAAACCCCAGGCAGGGTGCCAGCCCACAGCAGGGCACACACACACACACACACACACACTAGGGACAATTTAGGATCACCAATCTACCTAACCTGCATGTCTTTGGACTGTGGGAGGAAACCGGAGTACCCAGAGGAAACCCACGCAGACACGGGGAGAACATGCAAACTCCATGCAGGGAGGACCCGGGAAGCGAACCCGGGTCTCTTAACTGCGAGGCAGCAGCGCTACCACTGCGCCACCATGCCACTATAATGCAAAAAGTATACAAGACATGTTTCGCCCTAATTCTGGGCTCATCAGGCGTACACACTCACTGCACCCCCTCTCGGGGAATCGAACCTCGGACGTCAGCATTAGACATGACCCAAACCAAGGCAATGTTGGAGTGTGTTCAGGACAAGCATGACTGCCCTTGAGTGACACAGCCAAAGCTTGGACTTAAACCCCACAGAATATCGTGGAGAGACTTGAAGATGGCCATTTACGGACGCTTTCCTTCCGATCTATTGGAGATGTAGAGGATCTGCCAGCAAAAATGGAATAAACTTCCCAAATGCAATTGTGTAAAGTTTACCTAAGAAGACTCAAAGCTGTAATTGCTGCCAAATGGGGCTTCTACAAAATACTGAATTATATGTCTAAACATTTATATAACTGAGAGATTTCAGTTTTTTATTTTTAATAAATTTGAAAACCTTTCTGAAACCATGCTTTTAACTTTTCATTATAGGTTATTGAGTGTAAAGTGATTGGCAAAAGGGCACAATTGTAAATTTTAAATTAAATCTACAACACAATAATGTTTTTCAAATAGATGAACTGCCTGTAATTTTGTTTTACCTTTCCCATTCAAAATTCTTTTTAATTTAGTATTGTATCTTTGTAAAACACATTTAGATAGTGCTTTTGGATAAAATATTTTGTAACTCTTACTGCCATATCAAATTTTGAATTTTCATAATAATAATAATACATTTACACAGCGCCTTTCACATGCTACATAAAGATCACATTTAGGTAACACAGCGAAACAGTGGTTAGCAATACTGTACTGTTATAGGGATCATGTGAGCTGGGTTTGATTCGCTCTTCCAGTCATTTTCTTTTGAGAGTGTGAATATTCTCTCTATACTTATATGGGTTGTACTCTGGTTTTCTGCACACAGCCAGAAAGATATGCAGGCTATGTTAATTGCTGATTCCAGTGACCGTGGATCTATGCATGTACTGGCCTTGCAGTGTACTCGTGCAACTTTCCAGGGCTGTTTCCTACCCTATGCCTGATTCTGCTGGGACATGTGCCTGTTACCCATTATCTTTAATTGAATTAAGTTGTTTGCAGTCACAGTGAAATCATTAAGTTATAAAGCAATTAAATTTCTAAGTAAATGGCAAGGCTGGTACAACAATTGTAGTTTACACATATCCAGTACGTTCTACGTCAGTTTACACTTTAATTTTGAAATACTCCTTTCACATGAAGCAGCATTTAATGGAACCATCAATAAGTACACAGGCTGGGAAGAAAAATTATTAAGACAGTTGTAACGGTTGCTACATATTTTATGTGCTATGTCTGTTTCTGCCTCTTGTTCCCTTTAGAATATATGTCCTAGGGATTGAGTATTTTAAGGATATCTCTTTAAGGGGAAGAGGTGGCCAAATCACGCCTGTGGGTCCTTGCATAAATGCGCTGGTGTGTGTCATAAGAGGATGGACAAACTTCAAAAAGACAAGAAGGCGTGCATTTTGAAAAATGAGAGAAGGAGCTGGGAAAGAGGATTAGAAAGGCACAAAATGCTCCGTATCTAGATTGGTTCTGGTGCACGTAAAAACAAGTGCTGGCTGACCAGCTGCCTGATGCATAATGCGGAGCATAGAGTTCACACTAAAACATGGCGTACGGACAAAAGTGGAAATGTGCATACACGCAAAAAACATTTCCCAGAATTTTGCATATTTTAATATGCAAATCAATATAAATAGCCCCTTAAGTTTAGCATTCTGTAAAAAGACAATGGCAAAAGCACAGGGAAAATAGAAAAATTTCAGCAAATACCAAGTGGAGGCAAGGGAAAACGTACTATTTGTTGGTTTAAGCTGTGGTATAAACAACAAAAGGAAGTTGATTGAATGACAGAGTGACAGAGAAACTCGAAATTTCAAGTTCAGAAAGTCGGACACTGCCCGAAATAAAAAAGAAGTGGTCAGATATCAAAGTCGCAGTGAAAAGACAAGTCGTTGCCCACTGTCCGAGTATCATACGGAAGTGTATTAGGGTACAAAGAAAAGAAAAAAATAGGACACAGTCGAAAAAAAGTCAAAATGTCCACTTCAGTCTCATAGTTTATTTTGTCATTAAAGTAGAACATCGTGAAACTTAATCTTACAATCGTTTAATATACTGTGTTCTCAAATCCAATCATATCTAAAATAGCATGTTAAATGCTTCGTATTCTATGTGTTCTTCTATGCACTCTGTGTGAATCACTACATGCTTTTTAAACGGGCTTTCTCTTACACCGACTGAACACAGAATACATGACATTCATTATATTACAACTCTCTGACCAATTTAAATACTAAGATGTATAATTGATATCATTTTCAGGATGATAGGAAGTAAAGCATGTATTAAACATGAGTGCATGGTGGCACAGTGATAGCAATGATTGTTCCTACCTCCCACAAGATGCTTGCTGCGCCATGCACGATCCTCCATTAAATAATTTATTGCAGCGGTACTGTCTCTTTGAAACGTATTAATCTCCAATTCCTGTCCTTCCTTTTCTTTCTCCGAGTAACCAATCACCACACAAAAAATTATTTAAATGTAAAACCATATTTAAGCTTATGTGGCTGAGTTAGTTTGTTATGTTGTGAACATTCTCAAAACTATTTTTTTTTATACTGAAATTCTTCTGTTTTATATATTGTGAATTTTGTTTAATGTGAATGTAATCATTGTATCTCTTGTATATAGTTCCTAGTTGTCTGTTGTAGCGAGGGGGGGTTGGGCTTTAATTAATGTAACACCCATAGGACGCACATGTGACGTACAGCAGACTCCTGGCAAAAGCTGGATGACGCTTTTGCAGGTAAGGCGCTTCTCAGTGCTCTCCGTCTCTCGTATAAGCTGACAAGTTTTAAATGAGTGTTTTCTGTCTGAAACTGAATGGAAACATCACGCCATGTGGTTGTTGATGTGTTTTGAGGTTCTGTTGTCACTTTTGGTCGGCAGAAATGGATTTTAAAAATGTTTGGTTTAACGGAGATCCAGCCTCATTAGTATATTGTTTGGCTTGCTACAGGAGACAGAGAGCGCCTCACATTACATGTGCTGACTGTGCCCTTTACTGCTTGTCTTGTAGAATAAACGGCAGAATTCGGGTATTGCTGTGTCTGTCTTCTTCCAAATCACCAGCAGCCATTCTAAAGGCGTTACACTTAGAATCCTGATTCTTTAAAACTTTAATGGAACATTGAAATATCTTTGTAGTACATATTTAATTTTTCCATCCATCTATCCATCAAGGGTCACGTCAGTCCCAGCAAGCATACAACACAAGGCAGGAATAATTCCTGAACAGGGCATCAGCTCATTGCTTCCGCAATGAAGTTAAAAATTTATCTGTAAAATGTAATATACATACTTTGCTGCATTTCATCTTAAAAATGATATCAAGAGCACCAAGAAGATAGTGCTTGGAAATCTAAATTGATTTAGAAACCAGTCGTCATCATCTGTAAATACGTGCTCTCTTCTATTGAATTGAATTCTTTTATTGTTATTGTATGGTACAATGAGATTCAATATGCAAATCCTCCATAAACTTATTTTCCTATAAAATGATAAAATAACAAAAACAATAATAATAATAATATGATAAAAAAACAATAGAAAATATACAATATTTAAGCATAAGTGGCTCAGGTTGTGCAATATTATTACAACTGTAGTGCAAGTTTAAATTGAGGTAATTGTACCTATAAATACAAACAGTTCTACCAGGAGCATTTGATGGACTGATTGAGTGTGTTTAGAGCTTGATGAAACTACTTCTGAACCGCCAGGTCTCGACAGGAAAGGCTCAGAAGCGTTTGCCGTATGGCGGAAGTTCAAATAGACTGTGCTGAGGCAGCGTGTACTAGATGCTGTATCCCGATAATCCTCTGCTGTAGAGCTGTGATTCCACACTCAGATACAGTGGGTTAAAATACTGTGAGTGGTTCACCGAGATTAACAACGCTAAAAGCAGCAATAGTGTTTGGAATAGTTTGGCAATTCCGTGCACCATTATATTGATACAGGTTGATTACAATCAGATGCCTTAAACTAGTAAACGATATGAGATTAATTTTAGTGTATTTGATAAAGCCACATCAGGGATGTGAAATTTTAAAAATAAAGGGAAACTACATAGGAACATTAGCATGCATTGATGCTTAGTGCTGCCAGTTTGCAAAACTGAGCCAAAAACTTGCTTATGCACAGGTTAGGGCTGGTGTGAGAATGTGCGTGGTATTAAGGCAAGTTTAGTTTTTATACATCGCGATGTGAGCGTGGAAACGAGCGTACTCAATATTTTTGTGCATACACACTATTTATACATGAGGCCTCAGGGAAGGACATTGGTGTGCATGGCGCTGCCTTTTATTTGTGACGCTTGCGTCTTCCATTGAGGGATGTTAACACCATTACACCTGGGTGAGGCGGACTTCGGCATCCAGGATAAGTCTTGTCTCCAAGCCGGTGAGAATGCTCCTTTTATACTGTAGAGGACAAACGTGACAGTATAGTTTACCAGTGTGCTAGATTTAACAGCAAAATACCCAGCCCAGTTGGATCCAAGGCCAAAATGTACAATCTTAAAGGGACTGGGGAATGCGTATGGGGTGTGTGTTTGATTTATATTTGTATTTATATGCATATATATGCATGTGCTGCGACTATTCTTGTGCTGTCTGTAAGTAGTCATATTTCTTTTTTTGTTATTCTCATTTCCTTTTCTGCTTTGACGCTTTTCTGTGTAGTGCATTATAAAGGGGTGGTTCAGGTGTATGGTCACATTAATTAGCATCTGTTTACTTTTTTTATTTTCTAATGAATTATTATTATCTATAATAATAAAAGGCAAAGCCCTCACTGACTGACTCACTCACTCACTGACTGACTGACTGACTCATCACTAATTCTCCAACTTCCCGTGTAGGTGGAAGGCTGAAATTTGGCAGGCTCATTCCTTACAGCTTACTTACAAAGTTAGGCAGGTTTCATTTCGAAATTCAAAGTGTAATGGTCATAACTGGAACATATTTTTTGTCCATACACTGTAATGGAGGAGGCGGAGTCACGTATCGCGTCATCACGCCTCCTACGTAATCACGTGAACTAAAAACAAGGAAGACATTTACAGCACGAGTCACGCGGGAACGAAGGTAAATGACGTTAATTTTTGACTGTCTTTTAATACTGTGTAAGCATACATATTAACACATGTGCAATTAAACGTGTGCATTTACGGGGTGATTTCTCAGGTTTAAAAGCTCACCTTTTATCAAACGCGGGAAGAAAGGTAACTGACGTTGTTCACTGTCTTTTAATACTGTGTAACCATACATATTAACACATGTCCAATTAAACGTGTGCATTTACGGGGTGATTTCTCAGGCTTAAAAGCTCGCCTTTTACTAAAAAGGTAAATGCAAAACTATTTTCAATCAGTTTATTGAAACGCTCCCGTTAAGGATTGCAATAACATATTCGCGAGATAAAAGAACGAAGTAGGGGGAAATGGAGGAACAGCCGCAAACAGCGAAGAGCAAAAAATTAATTAAACAATTGAGAACGGAGCGAGTTAAGCATACAAGCATGTTCATAAGGGAAACAAAGCACGGTGTAAAACGTAACTTTCAATTAAGTTTATAGAAACGCTCCCGCTGCGGATTGCAATAACATATTCGCGAGATAAAAGTTTAATGACAAGACCCGAGGTATAAACGAACCACACGCCGTGGCGCAACGTTAGGGGCAACAGTTTCAACCATTCTATGATCTGCTTCTCGCAACTGAAAGACAGCACATGGCGGATGTTAGCCGACTTGCTGACCGCAACGTTAGGGGCTTCAACTATGGCGCTGACACAACATCTCAGTGCCAACAGTTTGCAGACTGTACTTAAAAGACACGCCCTCCTCACTGGACAGTTGAAAACACCAATCAAACTAACGATGACATCAAGTATTACCCAATCCAAAGTAGGAAAGGAGGCATCTTCATAAAATGCGTGTGGGATAATTTGCATGAGACGCTGCTTTAAAAAAAAAATGATACAAAACATACGGGATAAATCCCGTCCAGTATTGATTCAAAACGGGACGCGCAATTTCATTCTCAAACCCGGCACGATTCCGTATTTTAAAGGACGGGTGGCAACCCTACAGTGCCAGGTAACCACCCATACAATCAGATTGTGATTCAGACTAGGAATGCAATGAATGTAATTACCCCGATCTACATACAAGGCGAAAGTCTTGCAACATTCAAAGATGATGGTTTGGGATAAGTACACCATACAACATAAAAGAGCTTATGAAGCCTTGAACCGAAAAAAAGCAAGATCTCAGAGATCGTAAAAAAAAAAATAGGAGGTAATGTCGTTTTACTCGCTGTAGATTTTAGTCAAACATTACCAGTTATTCCACGAGGGAGACCAGCAGATGAACTCAATGCGTGTTTAAAATCCATGCTTCTCCCACGCTCGGTTATATGTCGCGTGTTCTCGGGTAGGTGCACCAAAACATTTATACATTTAAGCATGTAATGGGCAAACAAAAAATGAGGTATACCCGAAGGCACTGCAGTAGTACTTCATGTAACTTTACTTCTTAAATGTTAATGTTTTACTGTTTAATAATTTATACGCTTCTTATATATTGTTCAAATTCTTTTATCAAAATACCAGTGACAGCGCAATGCACGATAACGTGGAGTGAATACACCATATGCATCCGCCCACGGCCGCCCTGGTGTGCGCAGATAGGAGTTGATTCTAAAATAAAATAAACATAAAAACAGTAATACAATCATCACCCATAAAGCGGATAGCAGACGTGACGTATTATATGTGTACCAGATTTCAAGTCAATAGGTGAAACGGTTTGCAAGCTACAGGTGATTTTAAATCCTGGACAGACCAACGAAAAGCCACTTTAGCAAATTATAGAAGAAGATTTTACTGTTTAATAATTTATATTTATATGAAATGTGCTTCTTATATATTACTTCATATTGTCATATGATAATGATGTTCATGTTGTTTATATTGATTTCTATGTTATTGTAAGTGCATCTATGTGTGTATATGTATGTATGTATGTATGTATGTATGTATGTGTATATATATATATATATATATATATATATAAAAAATATATGTGTATATGTATATATAATATATCTGTATATGTGTGTATATGTGTGTGTATATGTGTATATGTATATATATATGCCAGCAACACTCATAACAATGACAACACAATTACATTGACAATCATGTTACGTTATTTTTAAAATGTTTCCTTTACTTTTTCATAACCTCTTTAACACACTACTTCTCCGCTGCGAAGCGCGGGTATTTTGCTAGTTATTATTATAAAGAGGAATATGTTTATAGTTCTGTTTGGTTTTTCATAATATATAATCTTGTTTGTTTAATTGACTTAATTGGTCTGGTGGTTATTTTTTGCAGTTCATAAAGGACACCTCCATCAAAGGGGATCAAATTAGAGATAAGGTTCTGTCTATTTCCAAACCTGATATAATTAGTCTCTAAGAGTAGGAGGTTCTCGTGTGTGCTGGGCTCCTCATATTGTGTTTGAAGGAATTCACTACACAGTGGTGCCAAAACATCGACCAATGCATGCTCAATGTCGTCTGTACCTGTGGCACTGTCTTCAACTGATTTTGTATGAAAATTTTCTTTGAGTTTACAGCTTTCTATGTGTGTGCGGGGATATAGGAGCACTAAAAAAGGTAACACCAGCACACATAAAAGTTAAACTGTGAGTTTCAACAGTATCTGTGAAAGCACTAAAGGTCAGAAACAGGAGCAAAACTTCAAAATATTATTTAAACATATGCAACAAGTTTGGAGAAATACTATTATACAGTCAATATATACTTAAAGTCAAAACTCAAGAGCAAAATATTGAAGCAAGAATGTGATCATCAATCAGCCTAAGGTCAATTAAAAATGGAAGTTGAATCACGACTAACTTAAATGTAGTCAAGAAATGCTTGAAGTAAGGGTCAAAAAGCAAGGAACATACAACTGAAGAAAAACACAAAACTGAAACATGAAGCACACTTGACTCTAAGACTTAGGGCTCGCTTATACTTCACGCTCAGAACACATACGCGCACACAGCATGGCTGCCACGCGTGCCCAGCATTTTTTTAGACGCGTCCTCTGAGCAGGTCCTCAGAAATTAATGCAGTACCATGTTGCAGTACCAGCAAAAAGCCTGGGGGGGGGGGGGGGGGGGCGCAGTGTGATAAAAGTCGTAATGTGACGTCAGAGTCTCTGTTTACTATCTACATGTGACAGAAATCCTCTGTGCAGATCCAATGGAATCAATGTGTGTGCTTCGATGTTTGATGAATAGTTCGATGTGGTGAAGCAAGATGCAGACATACAGATGCATTTGTGGTGCTTTTATATTCAAGTGTCTCATATTGCCAATTGTAATGAAACGATACATTTTAAAAGTCTCACATACCATCTTTTGTACCGTCTTTTTTTTTCTGGGGCTTCCTCCTGACCACACAGAACACATTAAATTTATGATACTCCCACTCTCTGCACATTTAGAATCCTTAGATTTATACTTGATATGACTTTCATGATGAAATGCATTAAAGTATGTATGTTACATTTTACAGAAAAATCATTAATTTTGTTTAAATACTGTTAATAATTATACACATGGGGGTGACACGATGGCTGAGCAGTAGCGCTAATGTCTCGCAGGGAGTCACATCGCTGGTTTTTCCTGCCTGGAGTTTACATGTTTTCCTGCTGGGTGTCCACAGTGTGCTCTGGTTTCCTTCCAAAGATATGCAGATTTGATGACACTAAAATGATTTTAGTGTATGTGAGTGCTTGTATTTACCTTGTGATGAGCTGATGCCCTATCCAGGGATTGTTTCTGCCTCGTGCCCAATGCTTGCTGGAATGGGCACATCCCTGGATTGATGGATTTAATCATTAAATATCCTTTTCAGAGATATTGCGGTAAGGTGTCATCAGTATTTAATGGGTGTTCCAGGCAATTCACAACACAGCGAAGCTGAACCTGTTCTCACCGTGATAATATCTTGCACTTCCACCTTGTGGATTCTTCCAGATTTGTGTAAAGTACACATGCAAGTATAAACAGTAAAATGCTTGCGTAGCAGGAGCGTCCGCTGGAGCATGCATTGTGTTGCTTGAAGTATACACCTGGCCTTAAAGGAATGAGTCCTGAGTTGAAACAGGAAGTCTGTCTCTAAATACACACCCCAATATTATGTGACTTTCTTCTTGTACTTACTGTTAATCATCTTGAATTAGGGTGCAGATTCAATGGTAGGCTGCATTGGAAGTTTGAGTAAGATACGGCTAAGGGCAAAGGAATTAATCCAGTCACAGACGTAATATGATGGAAATATTGGAAGTCTATTAAGGTCTATTTTTTCATTTGTTAAAGCTATTTAAATTTTTGTAACTTTAAGAGCATGTACGTCTTGTGTAACATGATTAATCATTAATGTTATTTTGGTGATTCCTTATAATAATCTGCATTAAAAGCCTAAAATTAAAAAAATATATCCCCCAATAGATCATTGTAACAGAACACAATCTGGCAGCTCATAAATCAAAGATGAATCAGGAGTATTAATAAAAGGTTTCATGTGTGCAAAGAAGAGGAAAATCAAATCATAGGCAAAGAATACTTTCAACAAAATAAAATTGCAACAGAGTTTTGGGCAGTGCGGGTTAGCTCCGTACTACCTCTTCATTCTTGGGAGCCTCTTGAGCCCAACACTGTCGATAATATAACTGGATGAGCATGGCAGATGAGGACAAAACACACATGAAGCAAGGGGATGGTGAAAAGTGATCAAGTGTTTTTATTAAAATGAACAACAATGTTCAAAAAGTGCAGTGCTCCTTCAATAATAAATAATCCATTAAAGGAAAGAATTAGTGCAGGTTAAAATTCAATAAATATAAAAATACATTAAAAACAAGTTTAAAATTTCACAGGCAGGAAACTGTCTTTTTATCCAGTGAGCCTTGATGTCCCTTTAAAAATCTGATTCCTCTTCAGCTTGCCCTGTCTGGACCAGGCAGCCCAAGGAGAAGTCCTTCAACAGGCGCAGACACCCTTATTCTCTTGGCCCATGTCCCCATTGCCAAATGCTACGGCATCTGTGGGGAGTCACTAAGCCCTGTTCCTGTGCCCACCGCTGCCTTTCCAGGCTTCACCCGGCAAAAGTGTGCATTGTCCTCTTATCGCAGCGAGAGGACACTCCTGAGCCTAGTGGTTACTCTTGCTACTTGGATGTTCAACAGGAGCAACACCTTAGCCTACTCCTGAGTGCCAACCAAACACACCTTCTTAGGGCTCCACAACTATCCACCTGCTTTCTCTTATTACACCTCCTCACTTTCCATCATGCTTCTGCCTCTCTTCATCTGTTCTTTAACCTCAGTGCCCTTTTCCTTTTCTTTTGTTCATTCATTTTTCCTCCTCTTTCTCCTGTGCCAGCTCATTCTTATAAGGCTCCGTAGACGCAGCATCTCAATCATACAACGCAGTAAGCCGATGAAGCATTTGAGATAGACCGCACCTTCACATGCAGGTGCATCTCGATCTAATTACTCCACCAACTCCCTCAAGTGCACCAACAGACAATAAGCCAGCCAATTAATTATTTATTAAAATGGCCTGTGGAAAGACAGCCCCTAGGCACAGACAACCAGAAACCAAATTTCCAGAAACACACATGTTTATTTTGTAAAAATATGTGCATCCACAAGATCAGTCCTTGTGTTTCTCTCTTTCTCTTTCTCTTGCCTCCACTCCCATTCTCACAAGCTCTGTCTCCTTCCTCCCGACTCCAGCTTGTCTACAGGAATGAGGTGGCCCCTTTTATAACACCCTGGACATGCTCCAAGTGCTTCCTGATAGTCCTCTGACGACACTTCCTGGTGTGGTGGAAGTGCCGTATGAGCACCCGGAAGCATTCCGGGTGTTTCTGAAGTTAGTTCCGGCAGCACTTCCAGTTGAGGCAGAAGTGCTGTATTCCAAGGCTCTTTAATCCCACAGTCACCCCCTTGTGGTGGCCCGTGGCCCCCCTGCAGACCAGGGCAGTTTCCCTCTCGTGGCCAAGGGGAGGTATTGTCCCTCTTGTGGTCCATCCAGGTGTCCCAGCTGGGTAGGGACCCCAGCTGTCCGCCACACTGCCCCTCCCTCAGCTGAAGCCCATAGAGCAAAGCGGCCCATCCTGCGAGGGCTGGTTTGTTTCCATGGCAGGGTGTTGACTCACTTTAGGCCATGGTCCTTTCCTGCAATGCAAAAATAGGAAAAGGGTGTGGAGACATTGCCCCGATGCCACCTCCAGGCATCCTCTGTCCCACCGTATGGACTACGCCTCCACACATGACCGGTACCGTGGCATTCATAACACCGCCTATGCCCTCTGTGCATGAAAGCATGACGGAAAAGCCTGCTTCAGTGTTTTCCCAGCTGAGTTCAGGGCTTCTCTCTGCTCCTACAGAGAGCGAGCTCTCCATATACGTGAGCCCGCAGGATCATGTGTCTTATTATTGGGTGCCCTGGTCCCTCTCTTACTCTGGGGCGTCTCAACGGTTTGTGTCTCCTTATGGCAGAAGAAAAGACCCTGTGCCGTCTTGCATCCCTGTAGAGCAGCAAGAGGCTGTTGTCAGCTCATGGAGCAGCGCACTTTGACACCCGGCACTCACCAGCCGGCATCTTGTACGTGCTTTCACCACCCCAGCTGCACAATCAGCACCCACTGCTGCATCCACTGTTGGAGGCGTGGCTACTTGGCTAATGCAATGATACATTACCGGAACCTCTTCACTCAGCCCTCCTTTATTATGTACGATACAGACATCACTCACCTGCACCACCGCATCCCTCTGGCTGGAGAATCCAGAGACGCACCACTGCAGCCATTCCTGTATCTCCTTCAGGGGTACATCTGCCTTCTCCTCCAACTGCTGCCTAAAGCCTGTACAAGCAACTCTATAGGCGGAAGGATCTCCTCTAGCCTAGATTCAGCCGCAGTAAACTTCTGTCAACCAGCCGGCAGTGGACTCACGAAGCGATCATCCTTACCTTCTGGCTGGGAGCTGCAGAGCCTCTGGATAGGCTCAGTCAGGAACTCTTCCGGCTCCAGATTGACGTTTGTTGGTCCCGCCCTCGACCAATCACCAGCGGGCATACAACATACAGCCTCCAATCCTTCGCCTGCTTCCACCACTCCCCCCACCCTTTCATTGAGCCTGATCGGGAAGGAAGCTTCCGGGTGCTTTTCACCCTGCCCTTCTTCTCGCCATCGCTCCATGGGTCAGCATGTTTTGGCCACAGATACGGATCCGGGCAGTCCCCTTCTAAAAAGTAAGACCAGGGGACAGCGAGCGTTGAGTTAGAGCTGCGGGGGGTATTTGCGTGCTGCAGTGCACCTTCATCTGTTGTGTGGGCTGCCTCCAGAAAATTATTTTTCATGACGGGTCCCCATCGTGTATCAGGCGGAGAGTCCCAACTGGAATAGGCCATTCTTTCTTTCTTCAACCAAAATAAATGAAAAATGTATTGTACATGTTTACATCGTAATTGGAAATTCCCCTCTCCAAACATATAATAAATGCTAACATACAGATCCCTCAATCGATGCCATATTTAAATTTTACAAAAGAAAATATAAAATAATAGCAGAAAAAAAGTATTAGCTGCACACTATAATATTAGGCAAATTTTGCACATGTATTTTTGATTATTTTATGAATAATAGGATTCATTTTTAATGCTTAAGTTTCATTTTGATTAATTTTCGAAAAGTTTAATTTTATTATTGTTTTAGTTTATTTTTTTACATCTCACTTTTACGCATCATTTGACCTTACTGTTGTGTGACCATGATTGTTGTAATATATATTGTTATTTGCGCTTGTGCCAGTCTGAGTTATACAGTACCTTGGTGTATAAAGGGCATTTCATTTTATATCCCAAAGTTACCTTTATTCTCAAAGTAGACCCTAGCAGTTGGTTAATTTTGGCTTTTTGACTCTCACTTTTCCTTATGACTTCTGATTAATGTCTTGCCCTTTGATTAATGTTTGTTGTATTATTTTTCAATCTCCCAGTTTTAGCCCATTTATATGCCTGATTTTGATACCAAATATTGATTTTTTTTTTCTCTCACAACAATCCTCAGACACTCAAGTGTCTCTTAGTACATTCTCAGGTCTGTTGTTGCTATGCAGGGGGTCTCACTCACTTTTCCTTTCCCAACCACTAACACAGCACACTCCTTTCTCATCTACTATCTTTCTTACTCTCTCTTTCTTTTTCTTCCTCTTTCAACCCTGATCTCTCTTTTACTGAACTTTCAGTGAGCCTTCACCTTGTTCCAACCTGACACTAGAATAAGTTTCCTGAGACAGTGTACCTCCCCTAATATGTGGCAGGTTTTGCTGTTCACTAGAAGTTCATGTCTTTTGATAGGAATTTAATGAAGAAGTCTGCAGGACTCTCCATTGCTCTTTAACATTCCTGTTATGAATGCAATAATGTGCTCAACATCTCTTCTGAGGAATGGAAAACCAGGAGATGATCTTTTTCTTCTTCTTCTTTTGGCCACTCCTGTTAGGGGTTGCCACAGCGGATCATCTTCTTCCATATCTTTCTGTCCTCTGCATCTTGTTCTGTTACACCCATCACCTGCATGTCCTCTCTCACCACATCCATAAACCTTCTCTTAGGCCTTCCTCTTTTCCTCTTCCCTGGCAGCTCTATCCTTAGCATCCTTCTCCCAATATACTCAGGATCTCGCCTCTGCACATGTCCAAACCAGCGCAATCTTGCCTCTCTGACTTTGTCTCCCAACCATCCAACTTGATCTGACCCTCTAATGTACTCATTTCTAATCCTATCCATCCTCATCACACCCAGTGCAAATCTTAGCATCTTTAACTCTGCTACTTCCAGCTCTGTCTCCTGCATTCTGGTCAGTGTCACTATCTCCAACCCATATAACATAGCTGGTCTCAATACCATCCTGTAGACCTTCCCTTTCACTCTTGCTGATATCCGTCTGTCACAAATCACTCCTGACACTCTTCTCCACCCATTCCACCCTGCCTGCACTCTTTTTCACCTCTCTTCCACAATCCCCATTACTCTGTACTGTTGATTCCAAGTATTTAAACTCATCTTCCTTCGCCAGCTCCACTCCCTGCATCCTCACCATTCCACTGACCACCCTGTCATTTACACACATATATTCTGTCTTGTTCCTACTGACCTTCATTCCTCTCCTCACTAGAGCATATCTCCACCTTTCCAGGGTCTCCTCAACCTGCTCCCTACTCTCGCTACAGATCACAATGACATCAGCAAACATCATAGTCAACGGGGACTCCTGTCTAATCTCATCTGTCAACCTGTCCATTACCATTGCAAATAAGAAAGGGCTCAGAGCCGATCCCTGATGTAATCCCACCTCCACCTTGAATGCATCCGTCACTCTTACTGCAGACCTCACCACTGTCACACTTCCCTCATACATATCCTGTACAACTCTTAAGTACTTCTCTGCCACTCTCAAATTCCTCATACAATACCACAGCTCCTCTCGAGGCACCCTGTCATATACAATACAATACAATACAATTCATTTTTGTATAGCCCAAAATCACACAAGAAGTGCCACAATGGGCTTTAACAGGCCCTGCCTCTTGACAGCCCCCCAGCCTTGACTCTCTAAGAAGATAAGGAAAAACTCCCAAAAAAAAACCTTGGGAAAGGCAGTTCAAAGAGAGATCCCTTTCCAGGTAGGTTGGGCGTGCAGTGGGTGTCAAAAGAAGGGGGTCAATACAATACAATACAATACACAGAACAGAACAAATCCTCAGTACAGTATAAAAATAAAAATTTTAGAAGTACGGAGCAGAATATAATAGTAGATGATATCACATAAGAGGATTTGGATATATTTAGAGTCCTGGAGACCTCATCCATCAAGCTGCATCCCCCATTTGGCCATTCCATGGCTGGAACAGCACTGGGTCAGCCAATCCGATGAAAGGACCCCTCCTTCCCATGATTCCTGTGATTGTCCATCAGGGATGACTTTACCTTAGGCAGGCAAAACAACTTGACAGGTGGGCCATGGCACCAAGTGCCACATTTGAGTACCGAGAAGAGAATAGGTGAGGGTTAGTATCCAATTATAACTATCATGTTACTTATGTTTTAGTGCTACTGACTAACAACAGAGATGCAGTCTGTACAGTTAATCAGCAGCTCTAGTCAGGATATGCTAAACTGAAGTAGTGAGTCTTCAGCTGGGATTTAAAAGCTGAGACCAAAGGGGCATCTCTTATAGTAGCAGGCAGACCATTCCACAGTTTAGGGGCCTTGTAACTAAAAGCTCGACCTCCCATTGTTATTTTATTAATCCTTGGAATCATAAGCAGACCGGCATCTTAATGTGCGCTCTGGTTTGTAAGTCATGATAAGTTCCAACAAGTAAGCCGGACCTTGGCCATTTAATGCTTTATATGTTAAAAGGAGGATTTTGAAATCTGCCTTAAACTTAACCGGGAGCCAGTGTAAGGATTTAAGAACTGGAGTTATGTGTTCATCTTTTCTTCTTCTTGTAATAATTCTTGCAGCCGCATTTTGGATTAACTGAAGGCTGTATACAGAACAGTTTGAACATCCAGTGAACACCGCATTGCAGTAGTCAATCCTACTAGAGATAAATGCATGAATTATATTTTCAGAATACTGTTTATTTAGAAAGCGCCTTAATTTCCTAACATTTTTAAGAGGGAAGAAACATGATTTGGACAACTTTGTAATATGCACTTTAAATGACATGCTAGAGTCAAAGATAACTCCTACATTGCGGGCTGATTCAGTAAAATTAATGGGGATTCCAACTGAGTTAAATAATGACAAAATATTATTATGATCAGCATCATTCCCTCCAACAATTAACATCTCTGTCTTATCTGTGGTTAAAGACAAGTAGTTCTCATTCATCTACTCCTTTAATTCACTAACACAACTAATTAAAGACAACATTGGAGAAACTTCATTTGATTTAAATGAAAGGTATAACTGGGGGGGCGGCACGGTGGCGCAGTGGGTAGCGCTGCTGCCTCGCAGTTGGGAGACCTGGGGACCCGGGTTCGCTTCCCGGGTCCTCCCTGCGTGGAGTTTGCATGTTCTCCCCGTGTCTCCATGGGTTTCCTCCGGGCGCTCTGGTTTCCTCCCACAGTCCAAAGACATGCAGGTTAGGTGGATTGGCGGTTCTAAATTGGCCTTAGTGTGTGCTTGGTGTGTGGGTGTGTTTGTGTGTGTCCTGCGGTGGGTTGGCACCCTGCCCGGGATTGGTTCCTGCCTTGTGCCCTGTGTTCGGATTCAGCGGGTTGGAAAATGGATGGATGGATGGTATAACTGGGTGTCATCTGCATACGAGTGAAAATTAACATTATGTTTCCTAATAAGAGATCCCAGTGGAAGCATGTTGTTAACCCGGGGCTTGACTGATCCAATATGGACATTTGTATTGTTGTCCGTATTTTGATTTGGCAAAATTTTACACCGGATGCCCTTCCTGATGTAACCCTCCCCATTTATCCAGGCTTGGTACCGGCACAAAGAAACACGCTGGTTTGTGCATCCCCTGTGGCTGGGATGCAAAAAGGAAAAAAAGGAAGCCAAGGTCAAAACCATAATGACAGTAAAAACAGAAAAAACAGGGAAAAGACAATCCATCCTTAGCACTGTATTCAGACCACCTACTACAAGCCACACCTCACGGTTGCATCCCTTGTTACCATTGTCTCCGAGACGCATTGGCAACTTATCTTCGTACTCATCTTGAACACATCCCGATTCCAAATAGTCTTCTCTCCAGAAATGAGTTGAACACCACTGATAGAATATAGATCCAGTGCTGACTGGATGGCAATATATTCATCCTCTGAAGATTGTCCACCAACCCAAAAACCTCCTTGTTAATCATCTCTGAGCTACAGTATGCTGAAAATGTTTCTGGCTTGGCTGTTCATGTGGAAAGCCTTCAGGGGACCATTGAGTCCTTACACTCGGCCTATTCATGGATAGTCCAGGATATCAGCACCTCCAAGACATTGACTCTTTAAATTGCCTTTTCGCACAATATCCACTAACATACCTCAAGACTAGCAGCACAATACTGTTAAACGCACAATCCTTCCCCAAGCTTGAAAGCATAATCTTTAGTGATGCATCTGTGACTGAAAAGATTGCAAACCAGCTCTGTTGACCCTCCTCTGCATTTGGCTACCTCCCAATCATGTCTTCTTTGACCAGAATCTCCATATGGCAACCAAAGTTGTGGTCTATCATGGAGTGTGTATATCAGCTTAAATGGATGTGAGTCCTGAACTCCTTGCCACCAGTAAATTTGCATCCTAGAAGCGTTTCACAACCACTGCCTCAAAAAGATCATTAATCAACATTGAGACAATATTGTTCAGACGTGTCTTCCACTGCACTGGGCACATTACCTACACAGATGAGTCTCGACCTCAGGGTGGCCAGAAGAAATACTGGAAAGACCACTTAGTGTTTTTTCAAGACCAGCCCCATTTCACATAGGCAAAGTAAGAAACTAACAGTAATTGTGTGGTTTGGAGATGGACTGCCATCAAAGGAGTCCATTACTTTGAACAACAACTTACCCATGAACAAGAGGAAAAGAAAGGAGAAAGACATCTCTATTGATGTCATCTTACTGGGGGGACAGTTGCCCTGCCAATCGTACCCCAGTGTCTGCCTATCTTGAATTAGGCTGCTCTACCACCAGTGTACACACAGGAGGAGGAAGGTCAAAGACTGACAAATAGACAGACAACGTCATCATCAGAATCAATGGACCCCCAGGATGACTGGTCATTTTACAAGTATAGACATACAGTATATGTATATTTTCTACTACAACAACAACAACATTTATTTATATTGCACATTTTCATACAAAAAGTAGCTCAAAGTGCTTTACATAATGAAGAAAAGAAAAATAAAAGACAAAATAAGAAATTAAAATAAGACAACATTAGTTAACATAGAAAAGGAGTAAGGTCCGATGGCCAGGGTGGACAGAAAAAACAAAAAAAAACTCCAGAAAGCTGGAGAAAAAAATAAAATCTGTAGGGGTTCCAGGCCACGAGACCGCCCAGTCCCCTCTGGGCATTCTACCTAACATAAATGAAATAGTCCTCTTTGTAGTTAGGGTTCTCATGGAGTCACTTGATGCTGATAGTCATACAGACTTCTGGCTTTTAATCCATCCATCATTGTTGGAACATCATGGTGCTTTGGGTAGATGGTGGTGGCGCAAGCCACCATCAAAAGGACACCGTAAAAGGAAACAGAAGAGAGAGTAGGGGTTAGTACAGATTTTGAATGAATAGTTATTATAATGAATTGGATATACAGAGTATCAGGATTTAAATTACAGTGAAGTTATGAGAAGGCCATGTTAAAGTAATGTGTTTTCAGCAGTTTTTTAAAGTGTTCCACTATATTAGCCTGGCGAATTCCTACTGGCAGGCTAATCCAGATTTTAGGTGCATAACAGCAGAAGGCCGCCTCACCACTTCTTTTAAGTTTTGCTCTTGGAATTCTAAGGAGACACTCAGTTGAGGATCTGAGGTTGCGATTTGGAATATAAGGTGTTAGACATTCCAATATATAGGATGGGGTGAGATTTTTTAAGGCTTTATAAACCATAAACAGAATTTTAAAGTCAATTCTGAATGACACAGGTAACCAGTGTAGTGACATCAAAACTGGAGAAATTTGCTGGGATTTTCTTTTCCTGGTAAGGATTCTAGCAGCTGCATTCTGCACTAGTTGCAAACGATTTATGTCTTTTTTGGGTAGTCCTGAGAGGAGTGTGTTACAGTAATCTAGTCGACTGAAAACAAACGCGTGAACTAATTTCTCTGCATCTTTCAATGATATAAGAGAACTTTTGCTATGTTTCTTAAGTGAAAAAATGCTGTCCTAGTGATCTGAATAATATGCGATTTAAAATTTAGATTACAGTCAACAGTTACCCCTAAGCTTTTTACCTCCGTTTTGACTTTTAATCCTAATGCATCCAGTTTATTTCTAATAGCCTCATTGCATCCATTATTGCCAATCACTAAGATTTCGGTTTTCTCTTTATTTAATTTGAGAAAGTTACTATTCATCCATTCTGAGATGCAAGTTAGACATTGTGTTAGTGAATCAAGAGATTCGGGGTCATCAGGTGCAATTGATAAGTACAGCTGTGTGTCATCAGCATAGCTGTGGTAGCACACGTTGTGTCCTGAAATAATCTGACCTAATGGAAGCATGTAGATTGAGAAGAGCAGCGGACCCAGGATAGAGCCTTGTGGAACACCATATAGGATGTCATGTGTCTTTGAATTATAATTACCACAACTAACAAAGATTTTTTTCCCTGTCAGGTAGGATTCAAACCAATTTAAGACACTGCCAGAGAGGCCCACCCATTGACTAAGGCGATTTCTAAGAATCTTATGATCAATGGTGTCAAATGCGGCACTCAGATCTAAGAGGATGAGAACAGATAAATGACCTCTGTCTACATTTACCCGCAAATCATTTACTACTTTAACGAGTGCAGTTTCTGTGCTGTGCTTTGTTCTAAAACCTGACTGAAATTTATCAAGAATAGCATGTTTATTGAGGTGGTCATTTAACTGCATAATGACTGCCTTCTCTAGAATTCTACTAGAAGTCTACTACAGACTTTTTAATAATAATGTCTGTCATTCTGACTTACAGTATCTTCACAAAAATGAAAAAGGTTACTTTGTCAACCCCAATACATTAACTAATATGAAATTCCTGCTATTGCATTCTTTTATGTATTTTATATTGTTACAGTAGAAACCCCGCCACAGGGGATACAGAAACCAGTGTGTTTCTTTGTGCCGGTCCCCAGCCCGGATAAATGGGGAAGGTTACGTCAGGAAGGGCATGCGGTGAAAAATTTTTCCAGATCAATAGGCAGACAACAATACAGATTTTTATACCGGAAAGGTCGAGGCATAGGTTAACAACAGCCACCACCGGAGTGCTGGCAGAAATTGGGCTACTGTGGGCCGAAGAAGGAGAAGAAGAGGAGGAGACATGTCCAGAGACAGGAGGAGAGGAGGAAGGTAAAGAGAGGTAGGCAATTTGAATGTTGGCAGTATGACTGGTAAGGGGAGAAAGTTAGCTGATGTGGTGGAGAGAAGAAAGGCTGATATATTGTGCGTGCAAGAGACTAAATGGAAGGGGAGTAAGGCCAGATGGATTGGAGGTGTATTTAAATTGTTCTATCATGGCGTAGATGGGAGAGGAAATGGGGTAGGGGTTATTCTGAAGGAACAGTATGTCAAATGTGTTTTGGAGGTGAAAAGAGAGTCAGACAGAGTGATGATTATAAAGCTGGAAATTGAAGGTATGATGATGAATGATGCCAGTGCATATGCCCCGCAAGTTGGGTTTGAGATGGATGAGAATGAAGATTTCTGGAGTGAGTTGGAAGAAGTGATGAACAGTATACCCCAAGGGACAGAAATTGGTGATTGGTGTGGATTTCAATTGACATGCTGGTGAAGGGAACAGAGGAGAAGAGGAGGTAATGGGTAGTTATGGTGTCAAGGAGAGGAATGAAGAAGGTCAGATGATAGTGGATTTTGCGAAAAGGATGGATATGGCTGTGGTAAATATGTATTTTAAGAAGAGGGAGGAACATAGGGTGATGTACAAGAGTGGAGGAAGATGCACACAGGTAGATTATATCCTATGCAGGAGGGCCAATCTGAAGTAGATTGAAGACTAAAAAGTAGTGGCAGGGGAAAGTATAGCTTGGCAGCATAGGATGGTGGTCTGTAGAATGACGTTGGAGATTAAGTAGAGCCAAAGATCAAATGGTGGAAATTGAAAAAGGAAGACTGCAAGGTTGAGTTTAGGGAGGAGGTAAGACAGGCGCTGGGTGGAAGTAAAGAGTTGCCAGATAGCTGGACAACTACTGCAGAAGTAGTAAGGGTGACAGCAAGAAGGGTGCTTGGCATGACATCTGGACAAAGGAAGGAGGAAAAGGAAACCTCGTGGTGGAATGGAGAAGTGCAGGTGAATATACAGAGGAAGAGGTTGACGAAAAAGAAGTGGAATAGTCAGAGAGATGCAGAAAATAGACAAGGGTACAAGGAGATAAGGCGTAAGGTGAAGAGAGAGGTAGCGAAGGTTAAAGAAAAGGCATATGATGAGTTGTATGAAAGGTTGGACACTAAGGTGTGAGAAAAGGACCTGTACTGATTGGCCAGACAGAAGGACTGAGCTGAGAAAGATGTGCAGCAGGTTATGGTGATAAAAGATAAGATGGAAATGTACTCACAAGCGAAGAGAATGGGAGAGAGAAAAGGTTTGATGATGTGGTGATAGTGAATCGGGAAGTGCAGCAGATTAGCAAGGAGGAAGTAAGGACAATTATGAAGAGGATGAAGAATGGAAAGGCCGTTGGTCCAGATGACATACCTGTGGAAGCATGGAGATGTTTAGGAGAGATGGCAGTGAAGCTTTTAACCAGGTTATTTAATGGGATCTTAGAAAGTGAGAGGATGCCTGAGGAATGAAGAAGAAGTGTACTGGTACTTGTTTTTAAGAATAAGGAGGATGTGCAGAGCTGTTGTAACTAGAGGGGGATAAAATTGATGAACCACAGCATCAAGTTATGGGAAAAAGTAGTGGAAGCTTGGTTGAGAGGGGAGGTGATGATTACTGAGCAGCAGTATGGTTTCAAGCCAGGAAAGAGCACCCCAGATGTGATGTTTGCTATGAGGGTGTTGATGAAGAACTATAGAGAAGGCCAGAAGGAGTTGCATTGCGTCTTTGTGGACTTGGAGAAAGAAAATGACAGGATGCCTTGAGAGGCATTGTGATATTCTATGAGGAAGTCGGGAGTGGTGAAGTACGTAAGAGTTGTACACGATATGTGGAGGGTATGACAGTGGTGAGGTCTACGGTAGGAGTGACAGAGTCATTCAACCTGGAGGTGGGATTACATCAGGGATTGGCTCTGAGCCCTTTCTTATTTGCAATATTGATGGACAGGTTGACAGATGAAATTAGACAGGAGTGCCCGTGGATGTTTGCTGATGACATTGTGATCTGTAGCAAGAGTAGGGAGAAGGTGGAGGAGACCTTGGAGGGATGGAGATATGCTCTAGAGAGGAGAGGAGCTGGTGGTGGATTTTAGGAGGCCCAGGACCCTCATGGACCCTGTGATCATCAGAGGTGACTGGGTGCAGAGAGTGCAGACCTATAAATACCTGGGAGTGCAGCTGGATGATAAATTGGACTGGACTGCCAATACTGATGCTCTGTGTAAGAAAGGACAGAACCGACTATACTTTCTTAGAAGGCTGGCGTCCTTCAACATCTGCAATAAGATGCTGTAGGTGTTCTATCAGGCGGTTGTGGCGAGCTCCCTCTTCAACGCGGTGGTGAGCTGGGGAGGCAGCATAAAGAAGAGGGATGCCTCACGCCTGGACAAACTGGTGAGGAAGGCAGGCTCTATTGTAGGCACGGAGCTGGACAGTTTGACATCTGAGGCAGACCGACGGGCGCTGAGCAGGCTCCTGTCAATCATGGAGAATCCACTGCATCCACTGAACAGTATCATCTCCAGACAGAGGAGCAGATTCAGCGACAGACTGCTGTCACTGTCCTGGCTCCACTGACAGACTGAGGAGATCGATCGTTCCTCCCCCAAACTATGCGACTCTTTAGTTCTACCCGGGGGAGTAAACGTTAACATTATACAAATTTATTGTCTGTTATACCTGCATTTTTATCACTCTGTAATTTAATATTGTTTTTTATCAGTATGCTGCTGCTGGAGCATGTGAATTTCCCCTTGGGGACTAATAAAGTATCTATCTATCTATCTATCTATCTATCTCTCTATCTATCTAGCTATCTATCTATCTATCTATCTATCTATCTATCTATCTATCTATCTATGTACTGACACAGTGCACGGGCATCTCACATGTGAATGGTTTTAGAATGACCAACACTTATTTTTAATAAAACTACTGCAATATGTTGACACAAATAAAAGACTAATCTTATCTACAAGCAGTTCATGCTGTCATATACTGTAAGTACATGTATCTTTAGTTGTGGTAATAAGAGTGTAGAAAACACAACGTCCTCACAGGTGGCGCAGTGGTAGTGCTGCTGCTTTGCAGTAAGGAGACTGTGGAAGATTGTGGGTTCGCTTCGCAGTTCCTCCCTGTGTGGATGGCGCTTTGAGAGACTGGGAAAAGCGCTATATAAATGTAATGAGTTATTATTATTAACGTGTGCGGTCATCCAGGCTAGAGTGCACCTTCATGCAGAAGTACGCCAGCTGCTGAAAAAGCACGTTCTGCCTCCACTGAAGTAGGCGGCACAATCATCAGATACTGATACACTTGTTCTAAACAACGCCCATTCTTGCTGTTGCTCTGAAACACCGCCATTTCAGCTTTTACTGATGCATCCAGTTTCTTGTCATCATTCTGTGATGGCAAGTTTCTTGGCACAGATAATGCGGATGCAACAGACTGACGCATTGCAATTTCAAGTTGCTGTTCAAAGCTGTTGTCTGATGAAGTGCAAGCTGCAGCAATGGCGCCACCTTAATTATTTTCAACTATAACTCTTGTTATTTCTTGATCGATTTTTACGCTTTTACACGCTATATATGCGAGCTTGGCCATTCCCATTTGGAATGAAAAATGTCCGGGAATCGGTAGCCCGGGAATGGATTCCCTACTTGGGATCAACAGTACAGAGTAATGGGGATTATGCAGCAGAAGTGAAAAAGAGAGTGCAGGCAGGGTGGAATGAGTGGAGAAGAGTATTAGGAGTAATTGGGGACACACAGGTATCAGCAAGAGTGAAAGGGAAGGTCCACATGGTGGTAATAAGACCAGCTAAGTTATATGTGTTGGAGACGGTGGCACTTACCAGAAAGCAGGAGATAGAGCTGGAGGTGGCAGAGTTAAAGATTTTAAGATTTGCATTGGGTGCGACGAGAATTGACAGGATTTGAAATGAGTATATTAGAGAATCAGTTCAGGTTAGACAATTTGAAGACAAAGTCAGAGAGGAGAGGTTGTGCTTGTTTGGACATGTGCAGAAGAGAGATGCTAGGTATATTGGGAAAAGGATGCTAAGGACAGAGCTTCCAGGCAAGAGGAAAAGAGGGAGGCCTAAGAGAAGGTTTATGGATGTGTTGAGAGAGGACACACAGGTGACGGGCATAACAGAGCAAGATGCAGAGGACATAAAAATATGGAAAAAATTAGTATGGAAAGAAGAAGAGTACAAGGCATAAATCCACACCAGAAGGAACACTTTAAATAGCAGTCTTGGAACATGTGTGATGTGAAGCTTAATGCCATGATCTTTGAACCACAACATTTTTGACATTCACTGACTATTGTAGAATGTTTTACAGTAGGCCCTGATGCACAAACTGTTAACCATCTGTAGCAATAATTTGGAGAATAACATTGAATGAAAATTACTACTATACACTGTGATGATGGTGATGATGTTAGCATTCATCTGATTTATTCAATTAGTTGATTAAAAGTCATATATAACATTCTTGCTCAGTGATTCTGTACTTAGCCTCAGTCCTTAGTCTTCTCAGAACAAGGACAGAGATCACCTATTACAGTTTAGAATCTGTATCTGCTACATAATACATGCTAAGTTAAAGACTGCTTAAGCTCCTGCATATTACAAGAATACATGATTTAGTTTCAATGTATTATTTATTTCTAATTCCATTTATTTCCGATTGCCTATTTGAAAAATTTCACTTATAGTTTCTGTTGCCTTGCTACTTACTTAGCTTTTACTTTATCATTTTAAAGTATTGTAATTCTCTGTAGATATTTTAACCTGCTTTACAAAAGCCTCATTTATGCAGAGTTTGCTTGCCAGTGTTTAACACTAAAGGAAATCGCTTGTGATACTTTAATCGAATACCTGCCCTGGCTCTAAAAGGGCTTCCAGATTTTCAGTAGTTTTTATAATCTCATCTAACATCTGGCCACTGTAATTATACTATCATTATAATATCACTATAATGTCATTTCTGCTTTACAATGGACCAGTCCATATCCAAAACTTTTTCAAAGTTGGCATCTGAATGGTTGGTTATAAGTTCATTGAATTATTGTTATCAGGGTTCACCATTCTCAGATGAATGGGATGATATTTTCTTACAGCATTTGTTCTTCTGGAAGGTTTATAAGGTTTGTTATCAGCAATGTAAAGAGTGATAATAGAACTTATGCACATTAACATTAAGAGTTTTAATTACCATGGTAGGTAGGCACTCAGTGCATGTCTTAGTGAATGTATACATTTATAAAAATTAAAGAAACACATAACTTTTCATTGGAACAGAAATGTGCTTTTATTATGTCTGTTGATTTAAAACTGATTAAACGTAGGTTTGGATTAACCTTTGTGGGAGATGGCCGGTCGTTCATCCCGGCCAGTACCCCCAGGCCACTAGATGGAGCCCTCCCAGTAGCATGGAAGTGCCCCAAAGACCAGCAGGGAATCATGGACAATGGAGTTTTTATTCCCAACCCTGCTGGACACCGTGGGGCCCACCAGAGCATGCTGCAGGGAGGCTCAAGGACTTATACGTGCCCT